>NC_048409.1:29232498-29233654 GCF_013103735.1 Etheostoma cragini
GTCTTCATGTTGTCCTCATGTTGTCTTCATGTTGTCCTCATGTTGTCCTCATGTTGTCCTCATGTTGTCCTCATGTTGGAGTTTGTTGGGGATTTTGTCTGGTGGTCTGTGAAGAACTGAAGAAGAAAAGCGCTCTACAACCAGGCTTTGCTTACTGTGCTGCGTAGTCCCCCTCCCCCCTTAAAACTAATTCTGAAATATATTACACATTACATCCAAAGGTTCTTGTTAGTATTACTGTTATTATCTTTATACTGCCTTCTATACTCTATTCCTGCTCAAACAGATGCTGGAAATTTCAATTTCCTTGCGGGAGTCATCCCAAAAGGGTTAAAAAAAAAAGAAAAGTCTAAGTGCAAGAATGTACTTTTCATTATTTATTATTGGCTTTATGCTTCATGTCACCCAGCTTAACTCTGAGTTTGGTAAATCTGCTTTTAGTTTCTATCCATCCTACCTCTGCACCCCGGCACGTTTTTTAAGATTGTAATTTCGATGATTTCCTTGTTTCGTGTCTCGTTTCTCAGCATCGCTGAAACTGAGGGAAAGCTCAATGATTTCCGAGATTCTTAAATAAAGTTTATGATCGTAATGATTTTTTTTCAGCTCCTACTCCCTCAGGTCCGTCTCTGTCTCTACGACGTGTAACGTTAAGACAACCAATCAAGAACATTACATTAGATCTCGGTAGAAGCATGCAGCGTGCTGATTGGCTCACTGACGCTGAGGAGATTTACTCCTTTGAGTAGGTCAGGAGACCTTCAGCATCTTCACATTTAACGATAAAACATGAGTCATCAAATCATGCAAACAGATTATTTTTAATAGCTTTGTGTTCTTTGCCACCCACATGTTGTTGTAGGCCCGGTTAAACATGCAACTTCATTTTATACAATATATGTAGTAGTATATGTAGTAGTAGGGGATCCCTGATCCGTCTCTCTCTCTCTCTCTTAACACCCGCCAGACTTTAACTAGTACTGGAGAAACTTCCCAGCGTAGTATTAGTACCTGTTACTGAAGTAAAGGATCCAAATACTTTGCCGTGAGTAAAATTTCAACAAAGAAAAAGGTTTTGGGTGGCTGTGTGTGTGTGTGTGTGTGTGTGTGTGTGTGTGTGTGAGAGTGTGAGTGTGAGTGTGAGTGTGTGTGTGTG
>NC_048409.1:29233754-29235134 GCF_013103735.1 Etheostoma cragini
CCCCCCCCCCCCGTTGCCCTGTTATGAGGACGCGTGCACACTTCCTGTTTTATATTCTGCTCTGCAGTCGAGGGACAGTTTAAATATTTCACCACTGTAAATAAGAGAGAGTGTGTCTCTTTCCGCTGGTAGTCGCGATCGACCTTCCTCCACTCGCTCAGCGTCTAAGTCGGGGGAACTTTTCAGAGAGTGTGTACATGTGGGAGTGTGCACACACACACACACACACAGTAGAGGAATGAATGAGTTTGTGTGCATGCCTTCCTTTTGCATGTCTCTCCTGCTTGCGTGCCTATCCCCCCCCCCCATGTGAATGGGTTCGGGGCTCCGCTGAGTCGAACGTGCGAACCCAACGGAGAGAAATCAATACCAGTGGAAATGTATTGCTTCATTGCCTCGGCCGGGGAGGCTCAGTCTCACATCTATGAAATGTATGAAGTGAGGCCGATAATCGTGCGGAGGATAATTTGTGTTCAGTAATGTTCTCCTAGGGTTGTAGTCATGAGAGTGCAGCGAGCCTAATTGATCATATAAGTGATGTTTGCTTTCACTTTCCCAGGACAACTTACTCAGCAGAAAAACATCCTGAGATACAGTTTTCCTCTCTCTCGCTCTGCCGCTGCCCCCCCCCTCCTCCTGCTGGCCCTCCTTTATCCCTGCTCCCTCTCTCATGAAGCATTTATTGCGTATTTTATTCTGAAAACGCCGGGCTCCTCGTGTCTTCAACGCCCGGGAATAGCATAGGAAAGGATTTGTGTTCTCATACGAAGTTGTAAAAGCATAGAAAATGTCCCGATCCATTTTCTGCAGCTGTTATCTGTGCACGTGTGGAATCATCTTCCTTTAGAAAGTAATGTCTTTGCCGATCAGCATCTTTAAATAAAATAAAGGAGCGATGATTAGGGCAGTGGGGGAATGGAACTAAGTACATTTACTCGAGTACTTACACTGCTCGAGCACATACCGGAGGTACTTGTACTTTACTCGAGTCTTTTCTTTTCACGCCACTTTCTACTTCTACTCCGCTACATCTCAGAGCGAAATATTCTACTTTTTACTCCACTACATTCATCTGATAGATTTAGTTACTTTACACATTAAGATTACTGCTCACAAAACACACAGTTTATAAAATCTGATGTTTATTATAAAGTAACCTAGCAACAATATAACGGCCTACAAGTCCAGCTGACATGATTAGACTATTAAACTCAACAGATTGGATCATTTCCAGTATTTACCTGCATTAAGTACTTTTACCCCTCATGTTGTCTTCATGTTGTCCCCATGTTGTCCTCATGATGTCTTCATGTTGTCTTCATGTTGTCTTAATGTTGTCCTCATGTTGTCCTCATGTTGTCTTCATGTTGTCTTCATGTT
>NC_048409.1:29235234-29238959 GCF_013103735.1 Etheostoma cragini
GTCTTCATGTTGTCTTCATGTTGTCCTCATGTTGTCCTCATGTTGTCCCCATGTTGTCTTCATGTTGCCCTCATGTTGTCTTCATGTTGTCCTCATGATGTCCTCATGTTGTCTTCATGTTGTCTTCATGTTGTTTTAATGTTGTCCTCATGTTGTCCTCATGTTGTCTTCATGTTGTCTTCATGCTGTCCTCATGTTGTTCTCATGTTGTCCTCACGTTGTCCTATATCAATGTTCTTTTTAATTCCCCAAAATAACATGATTGATTCCACACAACGCTCTTTGCCAAGTACAAATCTCTACTTTCATTAAAAAAAATGATAAAAAAATAACTGTAAAGCTAAAGTTAATAAATTAGTGTGGAAAACGTCTAAAAAGTGAGAAAAACGAGAGAAAAAGTGAAAACCATTGTCAACAAAATTGACGGGAAGACAACACCAGGGTTAATACTAAGTACATTTTCCTGATGATACTTTTACCTTTACATAAAGTACTCAGATTATGCTCATTTTCAGGTTCATTATTGTTGTTAGAGGTTGTACCAGAATAAGTTTATGTGGTTATATATTCTATCGGGTTGTACCACTGACACATAAATGGGATTTACTTTTACTCTTCAGATATGGAAAAGTCCAAGTTTAGCGACACTTAGCTTGGATAAAATATGTCGGGCTCAGTTGATGTTGTGATAAAGGTCTTCAATAGTCTTATGTTTGACTTGGTGAAACCAGCAGAAACGTCCGGGTCCCCCCTGCAGGACTGTGAACTGACTCGTGCCTCTGTTGTGTGTTGTGTGTTGTGTGTTGTGCGTTGCAGCCGGAGAGCAGCCATGGACGCCGTCTCCCCGCTGGTCGGCCCTCTCCTCCTGGTCCTCCTGTCCTCCCTCCCCCACGGCTCCTCCTCCATGCTGTGTCCAAAGCGCTGCACCTGCCAGAACCTGCTGCCGTCCTACACCGTGCTGTGTGCCAAGACGGGCCTCCTCTTCGTCCCGCCCAACATCGACCGCCAGACGGCCGAGCTGCGGCTCATGGACAACTTCATCACCACGCTGAGACACCGCGACTTCGCCAACATGTCCAGCCTGGTCAGAGCTGCACTCTCGCATTCACGTTGACTTTGTTGTGCACCATCGCTGCTTTCTACTAGAATCAGAATCACATTTTATTATGGAGCCAGAGCTTTAACTTGCCAGACAACATGGTTACAGAGTAAATACACAGAATATGAACATAGTACTGTAAAGAGTCTACCAAAAAATACAGATCAGATAGATAATCAAACAGTTTGTGTAATATGATGACTAAAACCACTTTTGAACGAGCATGTTCCACCAAAATGAGTTTGTCCCTGAGACTTAAAATGATGGCACTGGACCAGAAAAAGTGTTAATAGAAACATTTGTTCTATCCTTTATTTCTTACAGATACACAACAGCTTCACAAAGAGGAAGCCTCTCCTTTAAAGTAAAGCCCCGATTACATTCACACAATTTACTGTGTAAAAATACAGCAATTCCTTCAAAATAAAGTGGAGTAAGGAAAAAAAAGAGAAAGTAGGAAACTTAAGTGGAAACTTTTCAGAGATTATAGTTTAGTGACAAGAAGTGAAACCTCACTAAATTATTGCAGGTATAAAATTAAATCAGTGAATAGAGCTTTAAAAACAAAGAGAGACACAAACTGAGGCGACAAGAAGCAAAACTGGACAAAAAATTTGACTCAAGACTCAAAATGATGATACTGGACTAGAACAATAGTTAATAGAAACATTACTCTCCAAGGCTGTAAAGATCGATTGGCTGTGAAATTCCTTTTTGCTATGTGATAATGTTTGTGGGTTTGTTATTTTGTCGTGAAATTTAATGTCAGAGAAACTTTGAGTCATTAAAAAAGAAGAGAAAGTTGGTTACTTAGGTGGCAACTTTATTCAGAGATACAGAAAGTTGATCCAGCATTTCAGGAGAAATGTGTGTTCCACAAATAATGTCTGTCTGTGTGTGTGTGTGTGTGTGTGTGTGTGTGTGTGTGTGTGTGTCCGTCCAGATCCACCTGACGCTGAGCAGAAACACCATCAGTCAGATCCGGCCGTACGCCTTCGCCGACCTCCAGGACCTGCACGCTCTCCACCTGGACGCCAACCGCCTCACCACCCTGGACGACTCGCACTTCCAGGGCCTGGTGAACCTGCGGCACCTGATCCTGGCCAACAACCAGCTGCACAGCATATCGGAGGGGGCCTTCCAGGTACCAACAGCACACCCGAACCCTGGGCATGTTCTTAAAACACATGATACCAAAACCACATCTGGAGAACTACTGTTTGGCTTCCTTCATGCAGATAAAGATATTACAGCTGTTATTACTGCTAAACTAGTACTAAAGCCTAAGGTATGGCTCTGTGTTGAATCTAGGCCGTAGGTACAGTAAGTCTATAGGTAGGTCTGTAGGTAAGTCTGTAGATAAGTCTGAATGTGCAGTAAGTCTTTAGGCAAGTCTGTATGTACAGTAAGTCTGTAGATAAGTCTGTAGATAAGTCTGTATGTACAGTAAGTCTGTAGATAAGTCTGTAGATAAGTCTGTATGTACAGCAAGTCTGTAGATAAGTCTGTATGTACAGTAAGTCTGTAGGCACGTCTGTAGGCAAGTCAGTATGTACAGTAAGTCTGTAGATAAGTCTGTATGTACAGTAAGTCTGTAGGAAAGTCTGTAGGCAAGTCTGTATGTACAGCAAGTCTGTAGATAAGTCTGAAGATAAGTCTGTAGGCAAGTCTGTATGTACAGTAAGTCTGTAGGCACGTCTGTAGGCAAGTCTGTATGTACAGCAAGTCTGTAGATAAGTCTGTATGTACAGTAAGTCTGTAGGAAAGTCTGTAGGCAAGTCTGTATGTACAGTAAGTCTGTAGATAAGTCTGTATGTACAGTAAGTCTGTAGATAAGTCTGTATGTACAGTAAGTCTGTAGATAAGTCTGAAGATAAGTCTGTAGGCAAGTCTGTATGTACAGTAAGTCTGTAGATAAGTCTGTATTTACAGTAAGTCTGTAGATAAGTCTGTAGATAAGTCTGTATTTACAGTAAGTCTGTAGGCAAGTCTGTATGTACAGTAAGTCTGTAGGCAAGTCTGTATGTACAGTAAGTCTGTAGATACGTCTGTATGTACAGTAAGTCTGTAGAAAAGTACGTCGGTAGGTCAGCAGGCAAGTCTGTAGGTAAGTACGTAGTGAGATACTTGATGTCTGAAACAACCCAAAACTGCTTTTTGACCACGTCAGACTCTCCTGTTTGTTGAGGAAAACGTGATGCAGTTGTCTTGTTTTTACATCGTTCAGTTGATTTTATGTTAGAAAGTAAAGTGGAGAAATCAGTCTAGTTTGTTAAGATAATCTAGATTTATCTAAAATCACCCAATTCCCGTCTTTCATAAACCACAAATTACAATAATTTCAATTTAAAATCAATCTTTGTGGTATTACTGTAGTTTGGGTTTGCCAATAGGCAACATGGAGTCAGTAATGTAGAGTTTAATGAACTAACAGCCCTGTAAATGTACTAAAATCACTTTGAAAGTCACATCACGGCAGCAAGAATTGGCTTGAAAAAGCTGTTTTAAATCAACGCTGCCAACGAACCGTCGAGCGTTCTGCCAAGATTCTCGCTTTGAAAAAGTTCGTGCAAAGTCGATTAAAAGCTTGTCACGCTTGCTGCTGCGGGGGGGGGGGGGGGGGGGG
>NC_048409.1:29239075-29257172 GCF_013103735.1 Etheostoma cragini
GAGTGCTGTGTGGACACGATGCCACATGTCTGGCTCTGACTCTCAAGTCTTTCTAGGATCACTCAGACATGTCGGCCTCCTCGGCTCAGCTGGACACCTTTTTAATAACCAGGCCCTAAAATAAACTGCCGTCCCCTTTTCATTAAATGACCACGTCCTGTCTCTGCTCATTAAAAGTCTGGCACTGAAGCACCGAAGTGTCCCCTCTGGACCTGGTCTCAGACCTCTACAGAGACACGTGAGCTCACTAATGGACAGGACCTCCTGAACCTCAGCCTGATCTCTCGCCCGTCCATTTCTATCACTCTCTCTCTCTCTCTCTCTCTCTCTCTCTTCTGCCTCTCATTGTTCAGATTTAAATGGGTTTTATTTAGAGATGATCTGGTTCCGAGTTCTCCATCCATCCATCCATCCATCTTCAGCTGCTAATCCGGTATCAGGTCTCGGGGGCAGCAGCTCCCTCAGGGTGTTTGTACGATATGTTGTAGGTTGTTGCTCCGACATAAGCACTGTTAGCACGAGATTCCCAGTTCATAGGACAAAGCCAGATGATTGACACACCCGTCCATCCACCCTGAAACTAAGCATGAACGTGAGTCATTTCTTTCTGTATATGAAAAGTCATTAATTCTTAAGCTGTTGTTACACCACTCAAACGGAGACGCTCATAGTAGTGTATAAAAATACAGTTTTATTCCTTCACAGTAGGATTTATCACACAGCGAGTTCAAGAGTTCACTACAAAGCGTGTCTTCTTCTCACATGTATTACAGTATCTTGTAACCACACATCACTGCACAGGTAGCCCCCTACTGGCAGGATGAAGAACTGCATAACTAACCGTAGAAATACGTGCTTCGCTGCAGTACTAATCAGAATGCAGATAAATGATGTGTTATCTGTAAACCAAACAAAGTCCTTTCAATAGGGTTAATTCCAGGTGCTACACTATTAGGGACTTAATTATGTTTTCACTCTTTGAATTCCCCATCGAAGCAGTTCACGGGTTCTTTTATCAATAAGAAAATAAGAATCTCTTCAGCCTGAAAGCAATAAAGCACACATTATCGTAAGGTGAGCTGAGGCGTTGTGACGTCCAGACAGAGTTGTGATTGTGTGAATTATGAGAGCAATTACAGCCGACAACACTCTGGCTGATCAACAGGCTCTTATCTCTCTCCTTCCTATTAGTCTCCCCCTTTCTCTCCATTTCCCTGCTTTTGTATTGTTGCTGAAAGTGCCGACTCGTGGCATTTCAACAGTTGTGAGAATTGTATGCAGACAATTAGAGAAAACAACAGTGACCGGGGTAACTGATCTGTGTTTCTGTCTTTCCTTTCCTTTCCTCCCTCCTTCCCCTGTTCCCATTCCTTTCCGATATCTCCCTCTATCTTCATTCCTTCACTATATTTAACTTTAGCCATTAGAGCTGCATGTTTTTATTATTAATATTTTTGTAATCTTTTTGTTGTTGTTGTCATATCAACTGGCGGAATAAACACATCGCAACAAATGGTTGCAGCATCTCGCAAAAGGCACTCTCAGATTTTATATGGAAATGGTTTCCAACATGCTTTTATTTAACAAATTGAACTTTAAATGAAATACAAGAAAGCACCCATATTATTCTTATTATTTAGGTTCATAGTTGTATTTTGAGGTTGTACCAGAATAGGTTTACATGGTTTTATTTTCAAAAACACCATAATTTTGTTGGACTGGACATTGCTGCAGATCCAGTTTTCACCATGTGTGTCTGGGTCTCTGTTTTTGCTCCAGAGTGAAACATCTCACTTCCATACTATCTTTGTTGGGACATGTTGCACATGCTAAGTAGCTCGGTAAGGTCCCTTCAGCTAGATAACTCTTTCTCCAGCTTTGGTCAGTCCAAGGCAGGATTAGCTGGGAGACTTCTTCTAGACCAGGGACACTTGTGGAATACCTGCACAACAGGGACAGGAAGTAGAACGGGGACAGGAAGTAGTGTTTTGCCACTGACGGCGAGCTAGCATGGTAGCGTTAGCATGCTATGGTTAGCCACCTCATCTCTAGTGACGTAGAAAGCCGTGCAGATTTTAAACAGCTCACCCGGAAAATGAAGACTGAGGACATTCAGAAACTGTATCTCACTCCAAACACCATGGATATTTTTGTTCTAAGTTTTTACGTGTGCGAAAGCACCAGAGACTCAAAATAAGACCCCAAATCCCAGGAAAATTTCTTTTTTCATTATATGGGCTCTTTAAAAAAGACAGTTACATTTCTAAGTGCAATTTTCTACTGAGATTTTCTTTCATCTAACACATGAAATCATTCTTTTGTAATTATCCCTCATGTATTTATTTCAATATTCAACATGTTGTATAAAAGAACGTAACCACTGCTTAGATTTTACCCAGAAGTGTAAATCACCCATTATAATAAACCCTCTTTTCCCCTTTTATGTTTCTGAAGTAGGGAATAATGACTACTGATTTTTGCAATTAAAGTTGTAGATGCAACGCTGCACAAACAGTGATTTTTTGAGTCTTTGATTATGCTTACAGTCTCTGTCCCTGTCCCCCCGACGCAGGACTTCCTGGAGACTCTGGAGGACTTGGATCTGAGCTACAACAACCTGGTGAACATCCCCTGGGACACCATCGCCCTGCTGGTCAGCGTCAACACCCTCAGCCTCGACCACAACCTCATCGAGAACGTCCCCGAGGGAATCTTCTCCAACCTGCACAAACTGGCCAGGTCAGGATCACGTGATCACGTTACAGCTGCAGCCTCAAGACAGCTGATTACCATCATGCCTTCCCTGGCAATGCTCCACCCAGTGGCCAAACGTAGAACTGCAGATTAATGAACATAATCAATGTGGCATATAAATAAAACAAAAACAAAAGTGTTGTAATGGCTCCAACACTAGCTTTTGGTTTTCTTACCATTCCCATGCATTATCTGCAGGAAATGCATTATCCCTGTTTGCATATTCATTATTGCTCTTTAATGATTAGCCCTGATTCCAAAGTGCTGCCTGCAAACACTGCAGTACAGGAGCACATTTAGGTCTTTCAGTGAAAGTCTGCCCACTGTGACTTTGGTCTTGTTGTACTAAGACACACTTTCCCCCCAGTATGGTTGAGTGCACTGCATAGGGCGTTGATATAAAACACAGCTAGAGCTGTTTTTAATCGCTTGATGGATGTTAATAGCCTCCTTTTGCTCGTAGTTTTAGATTTACAGCACACGCTCTCTGCAGTCTCAGCCACTTTCACAAAAACCACGGAGGCAGTTTGTCCCCAAACCAGCGCTCATAAACCCAATGCACGCTGCGTGCCCGGGCCCGGCACTGACCGGCAAACTACACACACTACAACATACAAACACAAGCAGCTGAAGAGCCAGATATTTTATTGTTTTCTCAGAAGTTGGTGTTCTTTCCTTCATCAGGCGGTTGTTGATATGGCGGCGGTTGTGTCGGCTTCTGTCAGTGTGTTTTGTGTGTGTTTTATGCCCCCTGGTGGCCAAACATAGTCACTGCTATAGCTGATCAAAATCAATCGATTTGTTTGGAGCCTGGTCCTAGCTAGCGAGCAAGTGGACATCAAGGTGACGTATATTATGTAAGACGAGAGATGTAAGGGGCACTATGACAAACCTACGGCTAATTGAGACTTCTATTTATTATCTTTTAAATTGACAATCATCCTATTTGTAATCCATAGCTGTTTAACCTGTGACACTATTGCTTGTTTCCCCTTTTCCACTTCCTGGCTCCGCCTGACATCCGCCCTGTACAACCCATCTACGTGGTTTGGCCATTGAAAGTGGTTTGTAACCAACAAATATTGGTCTGTATTAATATATGTGGTTGCATGCATGTGTGCAATTTAATTTTCCTGGCACCGAATAACATTTGAACCCCATTAACGGTAATCAATTTCAATTTACGTCCCACTGAACAGCAGTCTTAAAAAGAAAACAGCAGCCAGGTTTTTAAAAAAAAAAACACTCATGCATTTATTAAAAAGACGGTAATGGGTTATATTTGCCCCGGAGACACAAGACACATCGACCAGCTGGTGGAACTGTGTGTTTGTCTGTGTGCACAGGTGACCATTTTACACACACACACACACACACACACACATACACAGACACACACACACAGCACAAAGCTGCCGCCCATGAAACAACATAATTGAGTTTTTGTAAAGTTCAGCACGCTCACTGCTCTCAACATGCATTAACTTCTTGTTAAGTCATCGCGGTTGTCTAATACTTCTGGAGGGATTGGGGGGGGGGGGAACATTCCTCGGGTTTGTTGTTATTACGAGTCTTCAGGTCCAATGTTTTGGCATATTAATACATATCACTACTCAATTCCCCGAGATGGTGCAGTGGCTGGATGACATGAAACCCAACCTGGATATTTGTCCACTGTTGGATCTCATTATTCGGGTGTTAGTTTGTGATTGGACTTGTTGTGTGAGTCCCAATTTTCCTCAACCTGTCCCATCCAGCTGTACATTTATTACATTTATTTTCAACATGTCGGTCAGTATGCCTTTCGATGTTGAGCAGGAGCCCGAGACTTGGTTTAACTCTTGTATTGTCTTCACTTCGGGACCCTCTCGTGTCCCTCGGGTTAAACTGACCCGGGACTTATTCAGGGTTTTAAAAACAATTCTGAAATAAAATTTTACTTCATAATCCAGTAACAAATATTGTCTTTATCTCAATTTTAACTCTCATGTTGTCCTTGGGTCAAATTGACCCCTTTTTTTCTGTTTAATTTTTTTGGTTGTTGTCACAAAAAGCCGAAAATCAATAACATTAAAATTATCAAAAAACACCAAAACATTGAAAACGTGACACAAATGTCGGAAAAAGCAATAATAATGTTGAAAAAAGTGACCATTGTTGAAGTGAAGACAACACAAGGGTTAAACAGCTGAGATAACATCTATGTTCAGGGAATGCATCAGTCTCTACTAGCACACTATTAAACATGGAATTGGGGTTCGTTTTTTGTCATAAGGTAAATAAATTATTAAATTAAAAACCTGGTTGACACCAGACCCCTTCTCCGCGGGTGGCTCTTCATTCACAGCCCGTCTCCAAAGGGGCGTCACCAACGGGGACCGCTCAAATGTCTCAGGGCGCAATGGGATAGTCCTTCAACCAATCAGATCAAGGGTCCAGGGCACGTAGCAGCGACAGCGGCACCAATCACAATCGTTGAGGATAGCGCAGATGTTACATGACGGCCAACGATAGTGATTGGAGCCTCGATTTGAAAAAGTTGGAAATGGGCTTGAATGGGCTTTTGGCCAGACTGACTTGCAGAGTGAATCTCAGATTCACCAAAATGGAAGGATATTTTCTTCCTCTTTCCTAGAGCTGTGTAGATGGAATTATTACTTTATGTTATCGCTGTTGTTATAACTTCAAACTGATGAGAGTTAATATTAAATCCATTTCAAACAGGTTAACAGAAGTGAACTGTGCACACTGACATAGCAAACTTTAAACAAGTGCTTTGGGTTTTTTTAACAATTAATTCCATTTAATTTAACGAACTGATCTACGCCCGTCCCCGTCTACCATAAAGCTCAGAGTGAAATGACCGTAACAGACCGATCCCTCTCCCTGCGTCTCTGTCCCCACCTCCAGACTAGACATGACCTCCAACAAGCTGAAGAAGATCCCTCCGGACCCGTTGTTCCTGCGGATCCCCGTCTACGCCAAGATGAAGGGCTCCCCGCTGCTGGCGCTGGTCTTGAGTTTCGGCGGGAACCCCCTGCACTGTAACTGTGAGCTGGTGTGGCTGCGGCGACTGACCCGGGAGGACGACCTCGAGACCTGCGCTTCCCCCAGAGACCTGGCCGGCAAATACTTCTGGACCATCAGAGAGGTTTGTTAAAGTTGCTGCGGTGAGACATTAAAGCTGCAAAAGTGCGGTCAGAGAAACCCTCCAAACTAATGGAGGAGTCAGAGGTTACACTTGCTCTTTACGCAATCGCGCCCCCTCCCCCAAGAGCAATTGCAGCCCTTCAAGTCGTGATATTTGGGCAAAGGTCTCAGAGACATCAAAGTTTTCTAAGTCCAAGCTTCCCAGAAGAGTGCGTGAAGTGGCTCTTTACTCCAGAAACGCCCCATTTGTCTTCATGCGAGCCGCGGGGTGTTCAGGCAGCCCGGCAGGAAGTAAAAGCGAGGCTATCCATTCAATTTACCAATAAATTGAATTATTTGTAAAGATAAAGAGACTCAAAAAGAGACAAAAAATAAACAAAACGCAGCACAGGCACCCAGTGGGGTGACGCTTTGGCTACATTGAACGCGTAACAGTGGTGATCCATATGTTCCATACAAGTTAGAGTGCGGATCGGGACGGATTTTTCTGTCCAAGCCCGGCCCGCGTCCCACACAATTAAAATCGCATTTGTTTCTCATACTAATGACACATGTACGTTTGTTTGTGTGGAAAGCTTTTATTAACATCATATGTGGGGGATTACGTCAGTAAATCTGAGTAAAATTAATACCTTGCTTAACCTGTATTGATAAGCCGCCCCAATAAGAGATGTTCACTCACACATATACTGTACATGTTTAGTTTAATGCCTTGCTGCCGCTGCTGAGAGTGTAATATAATAGGCTTACTTGATAGTTATAGCACCTTTTACAGACAAAGGAGCAAAGTGCTTCACATGATAAAAATTTGTAAAATACAGTAAGACCCAAACAGTAAATAAGCAAGCAAAAAAGAAAAAACAAACCAATAGAAATAAAAAACCCAAAAGTTATAAACAGGAAAAAAGAATGAGTTTACACAAAAAAATGTTCAATACCTTATCGCGCTGATGTGACCGAGCCCGACCCGAACCCGAGCATCCTCTCTAAAAATCTGTTTGGACCCGGCCCGGCCCGTCGGGTACCGTCGGGCTCGGGTCGGGTATCCATCCTCTAATACCCATATGCTCCACTCTGTTCCTAACGCTGACGTCAAGCAACTTCAACGTGCACGCAAAGCATTCTGGGAAGGCGGCACTGCATTTGAAAAAATGCTACGCCGCGTCAGAAAGCTGTCCGTTGTCGTTGTCAGTAGCCGAACACCTCTGGGTGCTTCCTCACACTTACACCTACAGCACTTTACATTTTAAACCTTGATAAATGTCTCTGGTTTGACCAAAGACGAAGGAAACTAAGTCACAAGACGAGTCAGTTCAACTGTGGTTAAGTTCAAAGATTTTGGTTCACGTCAGTGTCACTTAGACATGAATTCATGAGAAGATCAGGTCCCGGTTTACGAAAGACAAAAACAAAATGAGCCTTTAACCCTCCTGCTTAACCCTTTTTCTAAAAGTTTCTATTAGAGTGATTTGGGTTTCTTTTAACCAAGTTGTCAAAAAGAATAACGTGGATGGTTCCCTACGGCGCCTATCACCAGTTAAACAACTGATCTGTCTGATTTTATAGTATTTAAAGAAAAAAAACAATAGAAAAATTGACAGAAATGTAGTGGAAAATAATCCAACAAAAATATCGACAAAAGCATAAAAAAAAAGTGACAAAACACGTCAGAGAAAGCTTCAAAAACCTGGTCAAAACAACATCAAAAATGTCCAAAAAATAGACTAAGAACTTCAGGAAAAGTGACAAAAGGGTCTGGAGGCTTAAACTCTTAATTCCGATTCTTTCAGGCCTGGACCTGCTTTGATAAATAATACTAAGTATTAAAACAGAGGGAATGTTAAATGGCATCTGGATATATAATGGATCTCTTGATAACTGGAGCCCCGAGTCATCATTCTTTTCATCACTGTTTTTCTTGAATTTGGGTGTTTTATTTCATTTTCTAGCATTTCAAGAAGAAAAAAATTGAAAGAGTGACAGAAATGTAGATGGAAAAAATCCAACAAAAACGTCAGCAACAACCCCAAAAAAAATCAACAAAGGCATTGGAAAAAAAGTGACATAACACATCGGAGAAAGCATCAAAAACCTGATCAAAACAACAACAAAAATGTCCCAAAAATTGACTAAGAAAGAAAAATGACAAAGGTTTCTGGAGGTCTGGACCTGCTGTGATAAACAGAGGGAATGTTAAATGGCTTCTGGTTGATGATCTTTTTACCTTTGTGGGGTAACAAATTAACACAACGTTGGACCTCTTGATAACCGGAGTCCCGAGTCATCATTAGCCGGCTAATTCTGTCGCTTACAAAATGATTCATTTAAACATGTAGACCATATAAGTTGCATTGTGTGTGTTTATGCGCTGCAAACCCTGCAGCAAAACAAAGTTTTTGCACGAGGACTTTTCTCCTCAAGGTGAGGCGGCCAGATGGTCGGTGTCACGCAGCAGGGAACCCCCCGGTCAAAGTGTGGAGTCATGGAGTCTGCTATGCAACAATGCATCAGAAGCATGACTTTGCATTACGTGCAGTGCTGCTCATGAGTATAGGAACCCCTGCTTCAGTTGACTAAAAAGAGGAATAAAAAAAAAAACATCTTTTGGAAATTGATCTTGTTGCCTTGATTAAAAAATGAGGAAAAATCAAACCTTTAAAGACGCAGATTTTCTTTGTGAATGAATAATGTGTCTTAAATTTAAAATATTCTTCCTTAAAATACAGGGGGCCTATGTTGAATTCCCATAGAGGCATTATTATTATTATTAAAGGCGAGTTATTTCATGGATCAGGATACTATGCATCCTGATAAAGTTCTCTTGGCACACGTATTAATGTGAATTTTTTTTGAGGATACTTGTGTTTTATCTGTTTAACTGATTGTGTGTAAAGCACTTTGAATTGCCCTGTTGCTGAAATGTGCTCTACAAATAAAGCTGCCTTGCCTTGCCTTGGCCTTTGGATTTACAACGTGTTGGAGCTGCATGTTGCAGTTAGAAGGTGTGGGACTAAAGTTGGAGGAGGAGCCGCTGGGGAAATCTCTCCAGACGATAGCAGCTCTACTGATACTTGTAGAGATAACAGACGTAAGTGGTGGGGTTCAAGGAGTTCCCTTAAAGCTGATGATATGGAGGGTTTAGCCTCACCTGGATATCTCCAGGAGCCGACCCCTCGGGGCTCCTTGAGAGCTTCAATGAGAAGTGGAGGTGCACCGGGAGATAAAGACGGGATTAATTGGTATCATCTTAGAAGAGGATGTGGTACAGACCTTTGCTTCACCTCGGGTAATAGTCCCGGACCTCCCTCCGAGCGCCGCTGTAGGATCACTGTAAGAGGATTAGTGTCGTATAGAGGTCGATCCACAGACCTCCGTGTCACCAAAGTGTCCGGGCATATTAATACTGGGAGAGTTTAACGGCCTCGGTCCCACTGCAAGGACGAGCGAGCGTCCCCGGCATCCATCAGAGGGCTGACACCAGCCATTAGCCGCCAAGGGAAGTCCTGCTGGGAAATCAATGAAAAAGATGCACTGCTCGGGCTATGGGGGGGGGGGGGGGGGGGGGGGGGGGGGGGGGGGGGGGGGGGGGGGGGGGGGGGGGGGGGGGGGGGGTCATATATAGAGGTTTAGTCCTCGGGTTCGACTCTGACCTGCGACACTTTGCTGCATGTCATTCCCCCTCTGAATATATGTAAAAAATATATAAAATTAAAAAAAAAAAGTTTTTAAAATCGGCCATTATAGATGCAGATACCGATGTATCTGCATTTATGATGTGTCTAATATCATAAATATCATTATCAGCCGATAATATCGACCCGCCGATATATCGGTCGGGCTCTACCACGAACCTTGACAAGCTTGTCAAGTCCTCTAGCCCCACTAGACAATATTAACATTTAAGAAACTGGAATCAGGTATTTTTTTGACTTTTTTTCTTAAGAAATGACTCAAACCGATTTAGTCGATGATCAAAATAGTTGCCAGTTATTTTAATTTATTTAATTTTTAATCGTTTAATCGATCAATCTCCTGTATCGTTTTTCTATGGACTCGGACTTGTCTCGGCCGCTGGTCTTGACCGAGTCCAGGTGTCTTTAAAAAAGGTGTCGGGGAAAGTGAAACCCAAAATGATTGTCTCGATACTGTCGTGCATAAGACCTTCTTTCTGTCCTGGACTCGGTCTTGACTCGGACTTAAACCTTTTTGGACTCTGTCTTGTCTTGGACTCAAACTTCTTTGGACTTGGTCTTGACTCGGACTCGACTAGTTCTGGTCTCAGACTTGTCTTGAACTGGACTAAGGTGATCTTGACCACGGCCCTGATGAGTGTTATATAATTAACTTTACTCACTTACTTCCCTCCAACGCAATGGATGGAAGCTATAATATGGCTGTAACAGCCTGAAAAAGATTTAAAATATAGCATTAATTAGACATTCAAGCCTTTAATTTGAAAATCCTACATCAGACTGGTCCGATATTACCTGAGTGACACGCTGGACATGTGTTGTTTTACCCAGACTTGGAATGAACCTGGCTCAACAGGAGGATTCCTTTTTAGAGTACCCTAAAAAAAGAGTAAAATATGCCTTTAACAGCCTAAAAAAAATGTAAATTTAGCTTTACTTTTAAGCACTTAATTATTAAATCCTACATCAGAATGCTCAAATAACTAACAGTGCTCACCTGTTTGGTGCATGAGCACCGCTTCTTCTCCAACGCAAAAATGAAAAAGGGGACAAAATCGTTGGAATTTTAGGATAACTTAAAAAAAAAAAAAAGACTGACACTTATTAAGCCGAGACGAGATAACAAGTTTTCCCCTCAGATGGCCAACGATCTCACACTTTCACACTTCCACACACTCGCATCACAAGAGTTCAATCACAGCCTTCTTTATAGTCTGAGCTTCATGGGAGCAGTTGAGGGTCAGACTGTAATACAGGACTGAAAGACGCTGGTGCCGTGTTCGGGTCCACAGCCGAGCGGCCATCAGCCCAGCAATCCTCTCTGCTGGTAACAAGACCCAAGAAGGACGCCGAGAAATGGCTTTGAAAATGCACTGAGTGGCTGGAATGATGAGTAAGCCCGGGAAAGCCTTGGCAGGCCCTGCAATAATACTCCACCAGGGTTTTGGCTGGCTTTACAGCGGCTTAGGTGCCAGCGGGTGGGTTTTAAATATTGCGAGGGCTGAAATGTGCACACAATTGAACTCCTTCTGAAAGCCTGAACCCTGTGTGCACAGCACAAGTACTGTTCTTCTTTTGAAATTGACATGTTTTTTTTATATCTGCTTGGGTATTTTTTTTTTATCTCGCTTGTTGATGAGTTTTCTCGTTCTTGGTGTTTTATGGTCTCTAAATCGAAAACTAGTTTAAATCAAGATTTCTCCTCTTGCCGGGCGGCAGTGTGAACGAATAGGACAAAATGTGCATCGTCAATTTAAAAAAGTGTCTTACAACATTATGGAAAGGATCTCTACAGAGATAGACCTTTTTAATAGAGAGTAAGATCCTTTTTGTCATGCCAGAAACCGAAATCGCAAACCCTGAACCCACCAGACTCCATTTAAAAAACATTACTTTTAGTTTTAACACAGACAGCAGATTATTTCACATGTAAGTCGGTTAACTATGTGTTCATTTCAACCAAAACTAGAGTTGTTATTGTTGTGAAATTAGAAAGACGACCCAAAAACGGCTTTTCATGGTTTTAATATGTTTCTTGGCTTTGAATAACGTGTCTTTTACGATGCTAAAATGAGTGTTCATTAGGAGTCTGGTGAGTTTGGCGTGGATGTTTAACCTTTAGTAAACAGGTCGACCTTTATCGAAATCCTTTCCATAAGGTTGCCAGACACTGAGTCTGTCAGCGGCAAAACAGCACTTACATCTGTGGATGTAAATTGATGGTGCGCAATTGCCCAATAACTTATATATATTATATAGTTTCATTCGTCGCTGCCATCTGCAGAATTCTTGCTCATTACCGGACCAGTTTCCCATCAGTCACTTAGACAACAATACATAGGAAGATAGGGTCCGTTTGATGATCTTCCGTATCATTTAATGCAATGATTCCCGAAGTGGGGGTCGGGACCCAGAGAGGGGATGGGGTGTAATATAAAAATAAAAAAATAAAAATTTTAAGACGATTAGAAACAGCATATGTTAGCCATGATTTTAACACAAGATAAAACTCGTGGCTACATTTTAAAATAAAACCAAGCAAATACATAAAAAGGGAACAGCTCTTTTGATTTGACACAAGGTGCAAATCGTGTGACATCCGAGCTGGAGGACGCGTCCGTTGGACTGTCCAGAGACCGGACCCCGAAGACGGCGTGTAATAAGACGCTGGCTGAGTTTGGGATTTCGGTTGAGAGGGAAGACCCACAGCTATCAATGGCGGCCTCGGATGTGCTGACGCCGTTTGGCACTTGTGCGAAAAGACTTTCTCGGCACTGCTGCACCTTAAAAATAAATCCAGATGGCGATTGAGTGTGGAGGCGGATCTCCGAGTACTGGTCTCCAACATTAAACCAGGACTGGACTCTGTGCTCCAAACATACTGCACATCCATCTCATTAGGTTAAGTTCAAATTAAAGTAATGAGTAAATCACTGTATAATGATGTAAGTGCGTTCTCAGTTGCACGCTATGTTTAAATACGTTTATAGTGTATAGTCGGGGGGGTCGCAAGTCACTTGCACCGTTACTTTGGGGGTCGTGGGCTGAAAGTTTTGGGAACCCCTGATTTACTGTACGACTTATATATTTTCGTGGTCCCGTGTCGCCTGACAGGAGGAGTTTGTTTGCGAGCCCCCGATGATAACTCGTCACACCTCCAAGATGTTTGTGATGGAGGGTCAGGAGGTCAGCCTGCGCTGCAAGTCCATCGGAGACCCCGAGCCCTCGACCCACTGGGTCAGTCCGGACGGGAAGCTGATCGGCAACACGTCCAGAACCGTCTGCTACGAGAACGGCTCGCTGGACATCCTCAAGGCCTCGGTCAAGGTAGGGTCGCGGTTTCCCTGGCCCGGGACAACATGGCTGTGTGTGCTCTGTTGATTTAAGATTTATTCTTAAACTGTTGGTCAGTCTGAAAAACGTTTTACTTTTTTTTTTAAATATATATATATATCTTTTAATTTTGTGTCTGCTGTCAGTCCTTATACGCCGTCTTTCAACACTTGTGTTGTCTTCCCATCAAAATTGAAAATCAACACTTTTGTTGATGTTTTTTATGTTTTTTTTTTACATTTTTGTCCCTTTATTCAACACTTTAGCCGTTTTTTTTATGTTTGTTTTAAAGTTTTTTTGACGCTTTCAACACTACATAACACTAACTTATTAAATTTAGTATTTTACCTTATGTTTGAGCAGAAATTAGGAAAATGTTGAAAATCTAAATAAAGGATCTTCCCGTCAAAATTAAAAAATACTTTATTATATATAGCCTATTTTAAAAAACACAACAACATTTTTGAATGTTTGTCACTTTTGACATCAACACTACGTAACACTAACTTATTAAGTTTAGTTTTACAGTTATTTTTGGAATTTATGGTCAATAAAGCTCATTTATAGGGAATTATACCTAATGTTTGAGTTAGAAAAGCAGAAATTAGGAATTATTGAGACTAAAATTAAAGGAATGGATGTTGATGATAATCACAGACTGGAATATGTCAACTTTTACTCAATACTATTTCAAAAACACTTCCATTTGTTTTACAATGCTATAAAATTGAATATGACGGCCCAAAATGAATGAAAGTAGAGATTTGTACTTGGAAAAGAGCGCTGGGTGCAATCAATCATGTTATTTTGGGGAATTAAAAAGAACATTGATCTTTTTGACCCCAGGACCACTTGAGGGTTCAGGACAGACAGTTCCTTATTTGGTTGTGGAAACAAGAAAACAAATGAAGTTTGAATGATAACGAAAGAGATCAGTGGGTTCTGAGTCTTATTTTGGGGCGTTTACGCAAATTCCAAAGGACATGAAGGGACAAAATACGTTGTCTGAAGGTTGCCGGTGTGTAAAAACCGAGTGCAGAAGGTCCAACATGTAGCTTAAAGTAAAGAATAAACCGTTCAAATGATCAGCTTAATTTAACGTGAATGAATCAATGGTTGAAACATTAAGTTTTACAACATGTTGTAGTAGCCTAGTAGGCTGAATGTACCATTGCAGACCAAACCAAGGGACTGTTCCCTGTATGTAGTAGTGTTATACATTATATTGTTGTATACATCGGTAATAACGGGGTACGTGACTTCATCTGTTGGGCTGTGGGGGTACCTCGGACTGAAAAGGTTTGGGAACCAGGGTCACAGGGAACCAACAAACCAAGTCAAAGCGAGGGTAAATTCTGGGTCTTCTCTGTCCTTTTGTTCCGTTGATTTGTAGGATTCTGGAAAGTTCACGTGCATCGCATCCAACGCCGCCGGGGAGGCCACCGCTCCGGTCGAGTTAGTCGTCAACCCCTCGCCCCACTTTGACCCTAAACTGGACCCCGACCCGGGGCCTTCGGACATCCCCACGTCCATCAAGTCCAACGTCAGCGGGGGTCACGCCCGGTACGACCAGCAGAGGGTCAGCGTGTCGGATCTAACGTCCAGTACTGCTACCATCAGGTGGCCCCCGCAGAACCACATACCAGGAGTCCGCATGTACCAGATCCAGTACAACAGCTCCACGGACGATATCCTCATTTACAGGTAAGAGAGTTTGTGTTGGATAGAGGGGGATTCAATTAAACTTGTTTTTGGACAAGACCAAACTAGCCTCACACTGCCAGACCTAGCTCCACACCGCTTTGGGTTTATCCCGCCTGTTGGACCCGTTCACCAAAACTTTCTGTATCAGAACTACGACAAAAGAACGTGGAAAAAGGGATAAAAAACATGAAAAAGCAATAAAAACTTTTTTTTTTAATTGACAAAAACATAATTTTAAAACGTCAAAAAAAGTGACACTTTTTTTTTTTAAACATTAGAAAAAGCAACAAGTAATTGTTTAAAAGATTGACAAAAACATAATTTTAAAACGTCAAAAAAGTGAGAAAAAAAACATCAAAAACATTGGAAAAATCAACAAAAAAATGTTTAAAAAAAGACTAAATTAATTTTAAAAAAAGTCAAAAAGTGACAAAAACATCCAAAACATTGGAAAAATAAACAAAAAAATGTTTTAAAAAAGACTAAAATTATTTAAAAAAAAAATCAAAAAGTGACAAAAAACATCCAAAACATTGGAAAAAGCAACAGAAAAAAAATTTGAGTGACTAAAACATAAATTGAAAAACGTCAAAGTGACAAAAAAAATTAGAATAAAATTAAGAAAAACGTTGAGAAAAGTGTAAACCCAGGAAAACCAGTGTTGCAGGTCGACGGGACGACAACACAAGGGTTAAGGCAGAGATGAGGACTCGGGTTTGAGACTTGGACTTGAGGCTCACACAGGGACTTCAGACTAGACCTGGGACTCGTCCTTAACATACTTCAGACTCGAGACGCAGGACTCGTGAACAGTCCTGTTGTGTAACGTCTCCGCTGCCCACACGCGTAAGACAGGACGACAAACATCCTTCATCCTTTAGTGTTCATCAGTCGTGACACGAGAAAAAGGAGATGAGTGAACGTTACCCAACCTATTTATATTTTTGTAATTTTGTAATTTTTTTTTTTACAATTTGGAATTATATTCGACTTTGGGAATTCGTTCCAACAGACCTAGGACGCAGTCAGTCAGCCCCTAAAGATCTGGCTACCCTGGCCTCACTTATAATCCATGACTCAAGTAAAACAAGCATAAAAAACACCCATTTTAGCTCACAGGGGGCAGTACTTTAGACTTTAAGTGCAAAACATTTCATAACATGAGTGGAGCTCCCTGCCAGAGCGATTGGCCTCCCCACTGTACCCGGTAATAGACGAGACTCGGGACGCCCACGCAGGTCCAGTCGCCCCGCCTCTGCAGTCTGATCCCGGGCTATACGCAGACTCTGTCGGTCAGACCAGCTCCGGCACCGAGCTCTTCATCTTCACACGCTGAGGCGCTCGCTGTACTCTGCAGCTCTTTCACTTCCACTGTTGTAATCACTGTTACGTCCCGGCCCGTATTCACTGAGCAGAACCTAGTTCTTTTATTTCTTCTCAGTTGTGTTTAAAGTCCTCATGAAATGCATGTTTGTTTCCTTCGAGTGTGGGGGCAAGCCAGTAAGTAATCTTGGCTTTTAACTCCATGTGAGCCGTCTGCTCCTCTGATGTCTCTTATTGTTTTACTCTATTTTAGTATTGATTCATTTTATCTATTTTTGAATTTTTTTAAAACCCGATGCTCTTATTTTGTTTTTACAATATTATATCTTAATTGTTTTGCATGTTTGAGTTTTTGTGCAGCACTTTGGTAACTTTGTCTTTATAAAATGAAAATAGAAATAAAGTGGATTGGATTGGATATGTTTGTGTGTTGGGGGGGGCAACAGTACATAGAAGTCACAGTTTGCTTTATACCATATATAACGACATAAGGAGCAAAGCATGTCTGCAGAGTGTGTCTGCATGACATGTGCTGTCTTTACACTCTTTACTGGATCAAAGAGTGTGAGGATGAGTCTGCGGCCGAGCTTTTGAACACGAGGAGCTCTCTGCACCTCCTCTGCAGTCTGTACAGTCGGACATTTGGTTCAGTTTGTCATGTGGAGAACAAAGTTAGAACTGCGGAGTTGAAAAGCATTGAGACCTGGTAAAACAGCCCAGCCTCATGGCAGATCTTAGATTATGGTGATATGGTGTCTGCATAAGATTGACACTGTGTACCATGCGTCTCTGAGATTTATTACTAACTGTAAAAATCTAACCCATCATTGTGACTTGTATTCCAGAGTGGGATGGCCATCGCTGTCACACAGGAGAGCAGGGCATTGGCATATTTTTATCTATAAGGCCATGCTAGGTCTGTGGCCATCGTACATCAGTAGTTTAATCACATGGAGAAGTGTTGCTTCCTATTCATTGCGATCAGATGATCACTTTCTGCTCTTTGTTCCATTTGCCCGTACAAATCTAGGAAAAAGGGCTTTTGTCTACTCCACTCCTTCTGCATGGAACTCTTTGCAAAAAGACTTGAAATTATCTGAACTTATTTCCTTAAATGCTTTTAAATCCATATTGAGAGAACTTGAAATGACCTGTTTACATTGTAAATGTTTTTAACGGTCTGTGTTATATAACTTTTGTAAATGTAATTGATTGTGTTTTACCTCTTGGCCAGGACTCCCTTGAAAAAGAGGTTTTTAATCTCAACGGGACTTTCCTGGTTAAATAAATAAAAATAAAAAAGATTGTGAAATGGTGACGTTATTAAATCTGTTGATTTTGTGTACAGGGACGCGGTTTTCTCTTTTTTTTTTGTATTTTAATGGGAAGCATCTTTCGTGATAACGGCACAGTTACGGTAGCGAGAAGTGCCGAAAAGCCGCGTAAGGAGGTTGGTGCGTCAAACAACAACCCAGGAGACCAGGATGAAAGTACGTCAAACGTCCCGTTGTTGTCTCCGTGTCCCACGTGTGGGTTCCTGTCCCCTTTTTCTTTTTCCTAACCACAATCGTCCTGTTGTTGTAGCGCATCCCGCGTGTGGCGTTTGATTTTCCCGTTGTCACGTCCCCCAGAGACCCCGGATCCCATTTCCTGGTGAGCACCATGAAATAAGCGAGAAAATGGCGTCCCCGTTGACGAATCTGTTAGCTGTAACATGAGTAGAAGGATTCACGTTATAGGATGAAAGAATGCCCAAAATCAATTAATTCAAAATGCATTCTGCGAATCAAACTAGGATCTAAGGGGGGAAAGAAGGTTGTATTTTAACAATATTCCCTCCTTCTTCTCTATTCTGCCCATGGGCAAGAACAACCCAAACAGCTTTATCCTTCACCTCTCTCCCTGACGTACGTACTCTATCTCTATGTCTCTCTCAAATACACACACACACACACACACACACACACACACACACACACACACTCTCAAACACACACAAACTCTAAGGATTATGGGTCCAGGGAGAGATCAACCTCTGTCAGCACCAGGAAATGAATCCATTGATTCTCCTTTCTTTAATATTCTCTTCTTCTCCTCTTTCTGTCTTAAATCAGGTGTGTGTGTGTGTGTGTGTGTGTGTG
>NC_048409.1:29257272-29258608 GCF_013103735.1 Etheostoma cragini
AGATCAGATGAAACGATTATAAAATCAATCATTGACCTTTGGCCTAGGGTGCTCTGGTACCACGTACACTTATGAGCACCCTAGGGTGCTTTGGAACCACGTCCCCTTATGAGCATCCCTATGTTTGAACATGGTGTTTGTTATGGACAATCCATGACTAGCACAACAAGTCCAACAACAGAGAACCCCAATCACGCCTCTCCATGTATCTCCATCATCACCCACGTGTGTGTTGAAGTCCCTTGAACCATGGAGTCCCCCACCGGAGCCCCATACAGGAGGTCCTATCTGTTAAGGGGATTAAACAAACAACTGGTCTTATTTGTGAAGCGAGGACAGGATCTCAGAACTCAGGTAACACGGACCTGATAAGCGATCCAAACCTGTGACCTTTCCTCTCAAGAATATAAAAGATAGATGCTCGAGTTTCCAGAGGCAGGTTGAGCAACATTTCTCAGTTCTACACAGTTTCTTTTAATAAAAATGAAATGGCGAATATCATCTCATACGTATAGATTGTGTACATGCAGAACATGTAACCCCGAGCGATGGGTGGGATTTAGTGTCGGGCCTCGTATGAAATCCTGATCGGCTCTATTTCTTCCGGCTTTGGCCGCTGAATTATTCACAAAGCTGTCACGAACACACGAAGAAGTAGCACTCGAGGCCGTGCTTCGCTCTAAATCCTCAGCGACATTTCGGCGTATTTCACGTCGTTATGGGCGCTGCATTATTCACGAGCTGAAATGACACACACTGACACATTTAAACTGCAGTTACCTTTGATGTTCCCTGATTTTCATGATAACGTGTGTGAAGGATGACCTCCACTGCCTGCACAGTTGTTTCATGTGAAAGCATCATACCTCGGCCTGCTAAGGAGCTGCTTTTACACCAAAAAGTGCACACGACGACATGACTTTGCATATACATACACGCCACTGGCGTGTTATCTGTCCGCATTAGAGCCCGAACGAAATGTGTTATTTCTGATAAATGAATATTTAAAAATACGTTTTTTGCTACCATGGCTTTGTCTTTCGTGATCCTGAGACTCATCCTGCACTCGAACGCGTATCCCACTAGCCTCATGTCCTCCTTCGGGTGCACTCTAACGCACTGAATATGATATAATTTCTCGATCTATCTTGTTTTATTTTTAAATTTGCATTCATCAGAAACATTTAAAATGACAAAGGATTCTGATAAATGAATATTTAAAAAATAAAAAACGACCGTCAACCATGTTATGAGTGATAGCGTTGCATAGTCTGTCCACCAGAGGACGCTCTACAACGTCCCTGTTAGTGATGGTGTTACATAGTCTGTCCACCAG
>NC_048409.1:29258708-29268077 GCF_013103735.1 Etheostoma cragini
CACCAGAGGACGCTCTACAACGTCCCTGTTAGTGATGGCGTTACATAGTCTGTCCACCAGAGGACGCTCTACAATGTCTGTCTGTCTGGCAAAAATGATTATTTTTTCAAGGGCTTTAGGTTTCATATCTTAAGTTTGTATTTTTATACATTTTATTTATCAGAAACTTTAACATATTTTGATGTTCCTCTGTTCTTGTTACATTATTATTATTATTTTTTTTTTTTGTGCTTTTAATGCACGTTTCGGGACTTACTGCATAACCAAAAATGCTTACTGTGTTCATAATTCTCACATGGTTTGATTATTCACAGCAAAATGTATTACATTGGGAATTGAACAGCCACTTCTGGAGGTGCTGCTGTATTTGCTGTGTAAAGTTCTTTATCGAAGCCTCGGGATGAGACACACGTTACCTCGAGCAACAACAAGGCCACAGGCAGCAGAGGTAGTGTGTCAGAGAGAGAGAGAGAGAGACTGAGGCCTTCATTCAGCCTTTAGTCTGACCAGAACACTGCAGCACTTATAGACCAGACCTCTATAATAGACCGGCTGTGTCTCTCTAGCACACACACACACACACACACACACACACACACACACACACACACACAAACCGAGGCACTATTTAGACACAATCTCTGTCTTTTTCTGTTAACTTTCCTCTGAAACGCACACACATAGGCCCAGTGGGTCAGCCTCGGCTTTATGATTCCATTCCTGGTCTTGTCACCTCCTCCTCCTGTGTTGATAAATAGCCGCTGCCCTGGCGAGCAGGCACCTGACACCTGAATAATACATAGCACACACACACACACACACACACACACACACACACAGAGGACGTACACAGATACACAGGTACACACAGACAATGGATGTGTGCGCCTGCAGGAACACACAGCCATGCATAGAGAGAGTACTGCTGTAAACACAGATACAAAGACATACACAAGCACACAGTCTGACTTTCTCTCTCCCTCCTTCTCTCGCTCTAACTCAGTTGTATTTCATAACGGCCGTAGCCGAATGCACAAGGTCAACACTGTGAATGTAATCGTTTACAATGTTTTAAAGCTGCACACACCTCGTACAGAATCCCAACTTTGTGAAATGTTGATGTAATATATTAGTACGCAATGTATTCGCTGCATGACTGTGTAACTCGCACTATGTAGTTCCTCGCCACACAACCCTGCGGTAAAACACCGGATTGCCTTCGTTGGTGCTTTAAGTCCAATTGCAGGAAGTAGAATTCCCTTTAGGGGTGTGAAGTAATACTTTAGGGGTCTGGGGGATGGGCACAAACACAATGAAGGAGCTCCCTATACCTAACATACAGTGCAGTAGTTGTCAAGTGCTCATGTTATTGACAATTCCTTAAGACCATAATCCATAGTTTTGAATAAGGGTTCAATATTGACGGTCTCTGCGATTGATTGGTCTCCGCCAACTCCTGAGGGAAATATCTGTCTCTTTAGCAGCTTAATGCTCGATGTATGTTCGCCAGCTAGTTTCTAACTGTGTCTGTTGGCTGTTTGCTGCTCAGCAGGACGTGTTCAGGGGTTTTCTCACTGAGACTGAACCAGGAAAAAACATCCTGAGTCTCTTGATAGCTCCTCACTATCTATGTCACTGATCTGTCCGAGGAGCTATGATCGATAATAATAATGATAATGTATCAAGGGGAAATTACCATTCACATTCTGTTGTTATTCGACACAGGCCTGAATTACACCCACATACCTCTTGAGTCTCTTATTTCACTTATGCTCCTCACTCCTCAGCTTGAACATACGAGCTATGATCTGTCCGAGGAGCTATGATCGAGGATCATGATGATAATGAATCCTTTATTAGTCCCACAAGGGGAAATTACAATTTACACTCTGTTGATATTTCACACAGGCCTGAATTAAACACACATACTTCTTAAATCTCTTATTTGTTAACCCCTCACTCCTCAGCTTGAACGTACGAGCTATGATCTGTGCGAGGAGCTATGATAGAGGATAATGATCCTTTATTAGTCCAATAAGGGAAAATTACAATTTACACTCTGTCTGCCTACACACAGGCCTGAATTACACACATGCTCAGTACCTATACATGCATTAAATGGAGAGATGTCAGAGTTGGGGGGCCTGCCCATGGAAAGGCACCCCAAGCAATTTGGGGGTTCGATGCCTTGCTCAAGAGCACCTTGTGTACCTTGTGTACTTAGGTCTGTGTGTGGACTTGAACTGGCGATCCTCCGGTTCCCAACCCAACTCCCTACGGACTGGGCCACTGCCCCCCCACGAGAACAGGGGTGCTCTGGTGTACCCCGTATATCGAGATACTAGGATAAAGAAAAACTGATGTCTCTGTCAGACCTTCTTACAGTAGGACATGTCCTTATGTGTGTGTTTTCCTAGTGTATGTGTGTGTGTGTGTGTGTGTGTGTCTGTGTACCAGTGTAAATGAGCGGGTCCAGCATTAGCACTAATCTTGCGTGGCCTAGTTCACAGCTCCCATTTTTCTCTGCTTGGATATCATTCCAGCGATAACATCTCTTTATCTCTCTCTCTCTTTCTCTCTCTCTGCAGCCCAGATTCCTCTGCCTTTGTTCTGTTTACAAGCTGCTCTCTCATCTCTCCTCCATGACTATCTGTCCTCAAATTAGTGGAGGAATCAGAACAGGCTCTTGATCTTAAGGGTGGCGCATTTCTGCCACACAGCAGCTTAAGTTCAAAAGATGAAAACTCACTTACATCCAGTGCAGAAGCTCGCTTGTCCACGTCGTCTGAAACTGTCAAAAAGAGAGGATGTCGAGTGGGTCCAGCATCTTGGGTGAGATGACCAAGACTTAGACCCAGTTAGGGCGGCAACCAACTCTAGTCTTAATTGTTGATTAATCTGTTGATTATTTCCTCGATGTTTGGTCTCTAACATGTGATGGTCGTGATGTTCGATTCCCACTGCGACACGTCAACCAATGTGTCCCGGAGCAAGACACTTAACCCCTAGATGCTGATAGCCAGGCTCTCTTACCTCGTTGGATATTAATGAGATTTGAGAGTCTTGCTGCAGGCTTTCTACACCACGCTAGAATGGCTTGAAACAAGGTAACCAAGGCAACATGGTAGAACTTCAGACACTACCACAAAGTAATGGAATACATGTGGCAGGGCACCTTTAAAAGTAGTTTTAGTTGTTTCCGGTGGCGACGGGAAGGTCGTGGAAGGTCGTGACTAATCAGCGGTGGATGTGACGATGTCAGGTCACCAACCTGCCATATGTGTAAAAATGGACGTGTCTCCAGCTTTGAGAGACGTTGAGTAGGCCGCGTGAGCTGGCCAGGACAGAGACGTTTGTATTCACTATAGTAGGCAAAGACAAAGAGACACAAGTGGAAGTGGACCATATGGAAGAAGATGGGTGGGCCACTTCAGGTCAACACGTTTCAATCATCTGTCCATCAGCATGGTCTTAACTGTCTCTGCAGCACTGTCAGCTTCTGACCCCAAACTATAAAAAGGAAAGTTTGTTATATTCTCGTCTCTCCGACTACCTCCCGTCTTCTCTCTCGCTTCTGTCATTTCTGTCTGTGTTGTGTCTCATCTTCGCCTCGTTTCTCTGCATCCTCCACTTTGGCACTTGTTTTCTCCCCCTCACGTCCCCTCTCCATCTTTCTCTTTCCTGTCCGACCCTTGTGGCCTCTTTCTCATCACTTCTCCTCACTGTCTTCTTCTTTGTCTGTCTTCTCCATTTGCCATCTTCCTCCGTCTCCACTCTCCCCCTACCTTGTACCCTTGTGGTTTTCAAGTTGAAAGGGCGACGTCCTTCTGGAGCAGAAGAGACTCGGCTCGGTCTTTCCTCTCCTGTGTATATTCTCTCCACTACAGTGTTGTACTTCAAGTCCAATCATGTGTGTTGTTGGAAAGGTCCTCTGTCCTTTAATTGTGTTAGACCTCTACGTCTGTTTGTCTCCAGGACAACTGGAACAGACGTCATCTAACTACTAGCAACATCAGTCAATGCAACATCAATACCACGATGTGTGTGCACGAGGAATGTAAAGGATTATAACTTTAGTTAGTTTTACTGTAGTTTAATAGTTTATTTGAACAAAAAAACAACATTAAAATTAAAGATTTATGTACATGCATTCCTGCATACATATATAATTAAAATGACAGATAAATAAGGTCATGTACTTCATAGCACAGTCTTCTAAAATTGAAAGTCATTCAAACAAACAAACAGATTTTCCATGTTCAAAAGTAGTTATTTACACATTATTTACACATCATAAACACAGATGCATACACACACATACAACACATGCTGCTTATGATAATTTTAAAGGTGGACTGGCAAAAAAATAAAGCATCAGTGTGTCTTCACCGAGATTAGAAAGTAATTTGAAGGGGGGGGGGGGGCGTAGTGGTTGTCAGCAAGGTAAATGGAAAGAAATAGAAATCAGAGAGCGGTGACTGTGTTGCCGGCCATGATCCTATAGAGAGTATCACCTTTTTGCATTTAACACATAACTGCATGCGAAGAATGTGCAATCAAAGTGAAATGTTGCCCTGCTGAAATGCAGCTTTTATTCTATCAACTCAATGTTCTATTGTAATCAGACTGTTGAACCAATCACAACATGCCGTTGCATGTTGTGATTGGTTGCTTCTGGCACTGTTAAAAGGTTAATATCAAACACACTTATTGGCACTTCAGACCCAGTTAACGGTGAAATGAGAACACATGTTAACGATTGTGAACGTGTGCCCCCCGGTCAGTGATGGAAATGGCTTGTAGTACGTGATCTGATCCAGGACCAGCTGACGGGTCGTCTGTAATTACATTCCAGCAGACCTCAGAGTCTGAACGCAGCACAAAACGCCCGATCTCACAATGTAACACAAAAGTTAGACATAATTTACGCATCCGCTCCAACGTTAAACGGGGTTCTTCCTCGGACCCTTCTTCACTCTTCCGCCAAGTTTCATGAAAATCCGGCTAGTAGTTTTTCTGTAATCCGGCACACAAACAAACCAACAAAAAAAGGACAAACCAAGCCAGAAACACAACCTCCTTGAGCTAATACCACCCCAACATTTAAAAATCAAATCAAAGTGTACTTAGCACTTTACAGCAACCAGCAGGTAGCCAAAGTACCTTCTGAGTTGGGTTGGGAACCGGAGGGTTGCTGGTTCAAGTCCCCGTACGGAGTGTGGATTGGTGGCTGGAGAGATGCTACCTCTCCTCCAGGGAACTGCCAAGGTGGTCTTGAGCAAGGCACTGTACCCCCACCCCCCCAACCGCTCAGGGTGCTGGTCCAGCACTGGCAGCCCCCCCCCCCCCTCCCCCCCCACTATGACATCTCTCCATTTGTGCATGTGTGTGTATTTCAGGCTTGTGTGTAATGATTACTAACAAAAAACAGAGTGTAAATTGTAATTTCCCCACTGAGGCATCCATAAACTGTATAAATGATTACTTATTATGGTAAATGTTTAAAAAAAGAAAAATAATTTATACATACCATACTGTACCAGATGTACTTTGCTGATGGCAAGGTTCCTCTGCAAGGCTCTGAGACCGCCAGGGTCGGGAGATTCGACTCCCCACAGCCAGTAGCGGGTTTTTATCTCCAAAAGTTAAGTAAACAGTGGACGGAACAACTCATCCAGCACGACATTAAAACGAGAAATAGTTTGTCAAATAGGTTTTTCCCAAGTTCTCTTATTCTCAAACTTATTGCAAGAGGATGAAATTACTTACATTGTGAGGGAGAAGTCCATTCATTCTGTCTGGTTCAATACACACACACACACACACACACACACACACACACACACACACACACACACACACACACACACACACACAGCATAATATTCAGTCACATTGATGACTTTCTCCTGTGGTTAAGCTCTGGGCCTGGTATTACTGGAGCATCAATATGGGGCTTTCAAGGAAACGCTGTACAGGAGAAAACTACAAAATCATAACAATGTTCCAATTACTTAATCTGGCAAGAGGGGAGAGTTTCCTCTCGGGGTTTATGAGTTTGCAAATGAGCAGGAAGCATTTGACACCCACGAAAAGCACCCTGATGACGACAAAATGCGTCGCTGTCTTCTACAAAACAACACGTGTGCGCCAAGGTTTCCTCGGAGACTCAAAAAGTCTAAAATTTCGAAATCAAGTCTTCTGGATCTTAATAATTTTAAACAGGTCTTCATTTTCCTAAGTCCATGTAACGCCTCTAATCCTCATTGAAATGGTATTTTTTAAAATTATTCTGTGGTTTTGTAGTTCTTTCTTTGTCTGAATGCAATTCACTGTTTATGTAAAGATCATTATTACTCTCATGCAATCTGAAAACACATGCTAGGACTTTTGGTACTTTTATGTGATATACAGTAGGTCTTAAATTGTATGCATAGTGGTGTTAAAAAGTCTTAAAATACTTTGTAGAACTTGCAGATATCCTGGTGTACAACTAAATAATCTAAGCTTTGTGGTGCATTTACTGGCTTTTTGTTCTTCTTCTTTCAACCACATCTCTTGCTTCTTTCTCCATCCACCTGACCCCTGGTAAAGGACGTTTTGTCCCCTTCACGGTCAATGCCGTGACGATTTTTTTTGGTCTAGTGGTCACAGCTTCATTTAGAGTGAGAACATAAAGCTAACCAACCACAGGAAACAATCTGAAAGATGAAGAAGTGGCCTGCACCGTCACTCTGAATGTACCTCGAACTAATATAAACAGCAAAAAACAAAGAGTATGGAGTAGTACTGAAGTTGCTGCTGGTTCTCTGACCTATTTACTGTGTGTGACTTTTAAACACTGCCTTTTCTTACCTGGACTGGATAGAATGAGTGGTGGTAAAAAAAGGCCGCTCTATAAAGAAGATAGATAGATAGATAGATAGATAGATAGACTAAGATCTATTGATCCTTATGGAAAATCATCTTGCAGCATACAGCTCATCAGACAGACAGCAGACAACTTATTCAGTATTAAATGATTTGCGGGCCCCGTTGGTTTTTAAGGATGGCCCCCTATATCTTCTGCCTGATGGCAGCACCTCACACGCCTGGAATATGGGATGAAGCCTGTCTTGTGTACTTTATTTTTATTTAATGTATCGCTGATAAAGACCCGGCCATGGAGCAGAAAGTTAAAACACTCTCAGTGGAGAACAATAGAACAGTGCATACTGTGTAACTTTAAATGTAATTATTGCTGTATAACAGTTAGTGACTGGAATATAGGAGCCATGTGTATGTATTATGCTTGTTTATAGCTCCTTTCACCTATAATGCAAGGCAGGATGGCAAACAATCCCGGACTTTACACCCAGAAGACAGTTTTTTTTTTTGCACCACGTGTCACTCAAATGTAATTTTTTTTTTAACCCCGCCCACCTTCTTTCCCTAAACCTAACTGTCCCGTTCTGTCCCGCAAATCAGAAGTTAATCATACGTCCCGACCCAGAACATCAAATAGTGACACCATGGCCCAATCCCAAAGTGAGCCCTAAGGACTAAAGACTCCCAGACTTAACTGATCACGGGTGCTAAGTGAGTGAGTGTGTTTGTGGCCACAGGGGCTCAGGTAGGTGTAACTAGGATTAGGACAACAGTTCACGAGATCACACGTTACCTTGGCGATTTTTCGTGACAAAGATGATGCTGAGACTTGCCGGTTTGGGTTTTTCCATTTTAAGTTTGTTGCCGCCTGATTCCTCATTTAGTCAATCTCTTGTTCTACAAGCTGGACAACAGGTCTGGGCCGGTCCTTTAAGGATTTCGCAGAATTAATTGTTTAATCAATTGATTTTTTTAATCTTGTATTAATTGTTTTTAACTTTTATTTACTGTTCTTAATTTTGTATTATCATGCACAATATGTATACTTCTTATGTAATTTTTAATAACAATGTGTTTGATGTTTTATGTAAAGCACTTTAATACAAATACAAATAAAATTGCCTTGCCTTGCCAAAGTCTAAGCGTCCGACCCCGAGCGTCAAAATACGACGCAAAAGGAGACTTTCTCGCATCGTATACATTTTTTTTAAAGAGACTAAAGGCCACTGACGTGATGGGAGTGAGAATTTAAACGTGTACGATTTTATAGCTGAAATAAGACACGCAAGAAGAAAGCCATTATTGTTTCTCTCTCCACAACCGGGACCCCTCTACTGCAAATAATCAACTAATCAGATCTGAAAAACGAGTAAAATGCCTCGTCTCTGCAAATGAGATGAAAGCCAAAAGCCCCAAAATGACCTCGTCTCTGTCTTCCTCTCACTCAGGATGATCCCGGCCAACCACAAGTACTTCCTGCTGAGTGACCTGGCGTCGTCGCGGGACTACGAGCTGTGCGTCCTGGCGGTCTACGACGACGGCGTCACCGCCCTGACCGGCACCAAGCTGGTGGGCTGCGTGTCCTTCTCCACGGAGACGGAGTACGGACGCTGTCACTCCATACGAGACCAGGTGAGCGTGGGACACCTGTCTCAGCCTGAAAAGGTACGGGGCGGAACAGCAGGAATTAGGATAAACACCTGTCCAGTAAGAATGGCCAGTCATCTTTATAAAATAAGAATAGTCATTTTATATTTGTCTGTTGTTTACTGCTTGTATCTGTGCATGTGTTGTTTATACATGTGGGGTGTCCCTGAGGGTCCAGAATGGCGTCCATAAATAAATTGTGCTATTATAATGGAGACTTTAATGTTTAATTTCTTATGCTGCACTGTAACTTTTATTCTTGTTTTTTATGTGTCTTAACGTTTTTATTTTTTTAACTATGTATTCATGTGTTTTATCGGTTTTTAGTGCTTATGACACTTGTTTTATCTGTTTTATGAATTTTTTTTGAGGACAAGGAATAAGTATAAAGGTTGTGTAATACAGAGAAAGAGAGACTCGAACGGTAACACTTTAAAGAAAAAGTGTAAATGTGTAGTGTTGAAAATAAACACGAAAGGCAGCGCTAGATCGGCTTAATTAGTGAGAAGAAGAGTCCAAGGAGACGAATGTCTCTAAAAATAGAGTCGTGAAGGGTAGAGACACTGAGGGTGATCACTAAATGCACTAATTAGTGGGAAGGTAGTCTCAAGTGGGTTAGGGGGTTAGGGTAGAAACGTAATGTAAATATTAAAACAATGGATGAGTGAGGGTCTCGGTTGGGGTCAGGCACTTAAAACTGAAATGCAACAAGTCAAAACAAGAAATGATAAAATAATAAAAGGGATTGTAAAAAACAATAAAATTGGTGTAATGGGAAGTTAAGAGAGTGGGTGGGTCCCCAAGGGTTATGGTTAGGGTTAAGGGGTTAGGGTTAGGGGGTTAGGGGGTTAGGGG
>NC_048409.1:29268177-29270038 GCF_013103735.1 Etheostoma cragini
CGAATTTGACCCGTTTTCAAAAAGTTTCTTTCAACCAAATTTTCAAAAGAAAGTAACGTTGATGGTACCCCATGACGCTCTTTACAAGTAAAATAATCAGTCCACTAGTTCCATTGCATTTGGGTATTTTATTCAATTTTATTGCATTTGAATAAAATAATAATAGAACGGTGAAAAAAAGTGACAAAACATTTTGAAAAAAGCTTCAAAAATGTGGGAAGAAATCCCCAAAAAGTCTACATCAGTTTCTTTCAACCAAATTTTCCAAAGGATGTAACGTTGATTGTTGAGAGTGAACACTCTTCACAAGTAATCAGTCCTCTAGTTTCATTGCATTTGGGTGTTTTGTTCAATTTTATAGCATTTGAAAAAGAATGATAATAGAACATTGAAAAAATGACAAAAATGTCGGAAAAAGCATCAAAAACGTGCTAATAAACCCCAAAAAACGTCGACATCTGTTTCTTTCAACCAAATTTTCAAAAGAAAGCAACGCGGATGGTTCCCCACAAAGCTCTTAATATAATCAGTCCACTTCTTTAATTGCATTTGGGTTTTTATTCAATTTTTATAGCATTTGAAAAACAAAAATGTTGGAAAAAACTTCAGAAACGCTGCAAAAAAATCCACAAAAACGTCAAAAGGCGCAAAAAAAAAACTTGTTTAAAAGTGACAGAAAAAAGGTCTGGAAAAACCTAGTGTCTTAGTGTATTGTTTGTAATTGTTTGTATTTGCACATACTGTTTATTAAAAAAAAATGGAAAAAGTGAAAAAATGGAGCCGTTTAGGGAAAAAAAAGTTTTCATTTTAAATTTTGATCCAGAAAAACAAAAAGTTGCGTGATCGCTGTTAGAGACAATTCAAAAGATTCAGTATTTTCTGGGAATTTTCTAGTTTAGCTGTTGTTGTGGTTGTTGTTGTAGTTTTTGTTGTTGTTGTTGTAGTTATTGTTGTTGTTGTAGTAGTTATTGTTGTGGTTGTTGTGGTTGTTGTTGTTGTAGTTATTGTTGTTGTTGTTGTTGTAGTAGTTATTGTTGTGGTTGTTGTGGTTGTTGTTGTTGTTGTTGTAGTTATTGTTGTTGTTGTTGTAGTTATTGTTGTGGTTGTTGTGGTTGTTGTAGTTATTGTTGTTGTTGTTGTAGTTATTGTTGTTGTTGTTGTTGTAGTTATTGTTGTGGTTGTTGTTGTTGTAGTTATTGTTGTGGTTGTTGTTGTTGTTGTAGTTATTGTTGTTCTTGTTGTTGTAGTTATTGTTGTTGTTGTTGTTGTAGTTATTGTTGTGGTTGTTGTGGTTGTTGTTGTTGTTTTCTGACTTTTGAAGGAGTGCAAGTTAGCGGAGGCTAGACATCTTTCACATCTGGTCGTGACAATGTTAAAGGTATTTTACCTGTTAAATAAACATTAAAATAACCCAATCTTGTTGTCTTTTAGGCGGAGGCGCCAATAAAAACTCCCAACCGTCGTCGGCGGCGGCGGACGGCGTGGGCGGAGCTTCTCTCCGAGGGACGACCGTAGTGGACTTGAACCCCACCCGCGACGACGACGCCATCTCCCAATAACACACATTAAGAACCTTTAAGTCACGCCCACCACTCTCCAATCTCTGAGCCCAAACCAATACTCCATCTACTCCCCCCCACACCCCCCCACCCCCCTTCTTTTTCTTTTTTGGGATTTGTTCCTTTGCTGGTGCCTGGAGCCGAACCCCGCTTCACGCCAAGGAGCGGCTCCTGTCATGTGGTGAGTAGCTGTCGGGGCCTTATTTTTGCAAATGCACCTGAATACACCTCCCTGTAAGACCAGCACTCCCAGAATGCACCTGAACACACCTCCCTGTAACACCAGCACGCCCAGAATGCAC
>NC_048409.1:29270138-29270838 GCF_013103735.1 Etheostoma cragini
TACTTCAATTCTAGAGAGAAGTAAAGTCAACATTATCGTCACTTTCTTGTAGTATTCTTTCACGTTTTTTTTGGCATTTGTTTTCCCCCCAATGTTTTTTGAACCGTTTGTTACTTCTTTTTGGACGTTTTTGTCAATTTTTATTCAAGTTTTTATTCTTTTTTTATTTTTTATTTTTTTACTTACATTCTGGTCACTTTTTTTCCAAACTTGTTTTAAGCTCCACCCCCCCCCCCCCCCAAAATTCTTTTTTTTTTACTTCTTAAAGTTTTTTGAGACATTTCTGTCTCCCCATTTTAATGTTCCTATATATTTTCTTTTAATATATATATATTTTTTCCGATGCTATAAAATCGATTGCAACACCCAAATTAAATGAAAGTAGTCAACTGATCACTTGTTTTACTTGTGAAGAGTAACAATTGTACGGGATACTCTACTTTACTTTTTTTTTGACAATTTAGTTGAAACAAAACACACATTTTTTGATATAGACTTTTTTTTAAATGGGTCAAACAAGAGGGTTCAAAGCAAAATGTCAAATCTCTGCATAGACAGAACCAGCATCCTGTGAACTCTCTAGCACTTTTTCATCAGATATATATATAACCACAAAGGCATGATGGGAGCCGAGAGCCGAGCATGGCTTTCTGAATAAAGGTTCTGGTTTCCAAACCCTGCAGGGGGTCACGGACCGACA
>NC_048409.1:29270902-29271666 GCF_013103735.1 Etheostoma cragini
AAGCCGAGGGAAGCAGACGGAAAAAGCCAATAACACCAATAACACCACACTAATGGAGACGGAAAGAAAGATACAAAAAAAAAAGACAGACAGCTGACGGAGAAGAGGGCGGGCATCATTAGTGGGAAAGGTCAGCGTGGCCTCAGGGTGGGTGAACTAAAGGAAGGTGTCACACACCTGCAGACAGGTGACGGTGCGTTCAGGCAGGTGAGCGAGGTCAAGAGATAATGGGGTCAGATATAGAAACTGGTCTGCTGTGTGGGGGAGTCGATGGAGGGCTTGAGGTGCTACGAGGCTGGAGTCGGTATTTAGAAACTCTAGCCAAAGTCGCGAGACTCGAAAGAGACGTGATGCCTGTGTCTGAAGAAACACAAAAACATGCTAAAGTAGATATAAGATGCGTACCTAAAAACAAGCTTTAACAACGTACTTTCTGACAATGTGCAACCTCAAGTCAAATGAATAAGTCTGTTGTGTTGGGCGCCCGGTTAGCTCAGCTGGTAGAGCGGGGGACCATGATTGTAGAGGTAGACTCCTCGACGCAGCGGGCCCTGGCTGGACTCCGGCCTGCGACAGAGTTAAAAAAATGAGCAAAAATCTTTAGAGGTCTCATGGCATGAAAATTTCACTTCATGAGGTTTTCTAACAGTAATGCGAGTTCCCCCAGTCTGCCTATGGCCCCCGAGTGGCTAGAAATACATGTAATACATATCTGGTGTCATATCTGGAATCTTGCCCCTTATGAGGTCATAAGGGGAAAGGTT
>NC_048409.1:29271766-29272670 GCF_013103735.1 Etheostoma cragini
AGCTCAGAATACACCTGAACACACCTCCCTGTAACACCAGCACGCTCAGAATACACCTGAACACACCTCCCTGTAAGACCAGCACGCCCAGAATGCACCTCAACACACCTTAGATGGATGCAGTTAGAAAAGGTATCTATCTATTTAGGAAGCTGGCATTTAGATTAGATTAGATTAGATTAGATTAGATTAGATTAGATTAGATTAGATTAGATTAGATTAGATGAGATTGGATTAGATTAGATTACATTAGATTAGATTAGATGAGATTAGATTAGATTACATTAGATTAGATTAGATGAGATTGGATTAGATTAGATTGGATTAGATTAGATTGGATTACATTAGATTAGATTAGATGAGATTAGATTCAACTTTAGTGTCCTTACACAGGAACAAGTCAACGAAATGCAGTTTGGGTCTAACCAGAAGTGCAATAGCAGCAGGTGAAGGATATACACTGGTTCCATGGGTGCCGGACATGGATATGTACTGAATAAATAAAGAGATGAATACTATTATAAACAGAATATTACAGATAGATTGCCAATGAATGTATGGATAACAAGTATTGTGAGCGAGATTTACGGCTGGATTTGTACTGAATATAATACACACATTTCATCACAATATCAGAGTCATAGTTTTCGACTTTTTTCGACTGTTTCCGGTGCAGTTTTCCTCAGGTGACAGGGTGAGGTTTGGGGGACTGGAGAACTTGTAAACGTGACTTGTACATTCAAGTTGTTGTTGCCGCCTCCGTAAGTAGTGAATCCGGTTAAATATGGTACGCAGGAGGGCAGGCGGAGAGACGGGGAATGAGAGGCGAGGGAGTGAGAGAATTTAATTTGAAGTTTGTTTGACATTGAAACCTGAAACCGACAGGCGCTGAGAGAGAGAGAGA
>NC_048409.1:29272874-29275204 GCF_013103735.1 Etheostoma cragini
CACACACACACACACACACACACACACACACACACACACACACACACAACCTCTCTCACACACACCTGGGTGTTGCAGGTACTCAACGCTGCTACAGCGGGTGGAATGAAACCGGCACTCACCATTAAATTACAATGTGCAAAGAGCATACAATATACACACGCACATACACACACACACACACACACACACACATATACACACACAAACAGACAGACAGACACACACACATACACACACATATATATACAGGCACACATACACATTCACATACACACACAGACACATACACAGAGACACACACACACACACACACACACACACAAGTTTTACCGGCGGATAAACACAGACCTCTGGTACTGCAGACTTTCATCTCCATGTACGGCAGAACAAACTGTCCCTGAAGCTACCAGCTAATGCTAATGGTAGCTAGCTAGCTTGGTAGCATGTTTCATAATGAATCTAGCTGTCGTCCTGCCATGTGTGACCCTGTGATGCAACATCATATTTTGACAGTCGTTAATGTTTTATTGCACCAGTTGATTCAAAAGAATATATAGATATAGATAGATATATTGTGCAGCCCTAATTTTTAAGGTTATTACTCTCTCTCTCTCTCTCTCTCTCCCCCCCCCCTACCTTGGGTATCCTCTGGATGACTTCCTGTTGCCTCTTCCTCCCGATACAGACACTCTTTGTTGTCTCTGCGTCTCCATTTAGTCATTTGTCTGATTTTAATGAGTTTTCTCTTCTCCTCGCCTTTCACATCCGTCTTTCATCCCTCCGCCCTAGCTTTTTTCTCTTCATCTGGGGATATTTCTGGCACCAGTTTCACTCTCAGAGTGCGACGCGAGCCTTATCGTCGGGTATCTATCAAAGCTCAGGAGGATTTGCTCCCCTTCGCACAGTTTATGAGCCTCTTCTTTCCCTTTTTACCTCTGAATTCTGTGTTTTTGGATGGAGCGAGTGGGATCAGCGGCTCCTTTCTCTGTTTAACCAAACCAAGAGCAAGCCGTCTACGCCAGACCTGGCTCACATGTCTCGTGTGAACCGACACACATACGGGCTCGTTCATATCACAGGCAGCATGACAGGAACATGACAGGTCGTGGTCTTTCCTGTATCGTGAGGTTCTGCAGGGACCTGGCTCACGTGGTTTCTGTCAGTATTCAGAGTCCTGCTCCTGTTAAAATGCTAAATGTTAATTTTATTGTTCCTTCAGACGGACTCGCGTTGCCAGACCTTCGTCCACAGCGCCGCGGCTAGTGCATACAGGATTCTGGGTAGGAAGAAAAACACGCTCTGGTTTGTCGCCGTTTCTTTAACCCATGTGTGTTGGGGTTTCAGTTGGACCCGGACACAGAACAACACAGGAGATGACGAAAAGAGCAACAAAAAGGTTTAATCCAACAAGAGACAACACAACAGACACACAGGGAAAAGGCAGCAGAACCACAACAACGTGTTGTCCTCCTGGGTCAAAAAAACGGACAAAATTTGACATTTTTGTCCCTTTTTCAGACTTAATTTTTCACTAACATCACCTTACTACCACTAGTTTTGCACAACCATTTGGAATTCATGGTCAAAAACCCTCATATATATATATATATATATATATATAGAGAGAAAGAGAGAGAGAGAGAGAGAGAGAGAGAGAATTATACTTAATATTTGAGTTAAAAAAAGCAGAAATTATGACTTATTTTGACTAATAAGATCAGAAAAACGCAAAGATGAGTTTAGTCAGGAGTGAAAGTGATCAGTTGTATTTATAAAGAGCGTTGGAAGGAATCCAATCCATTTTTTTGTGATAATTTGGTTCAAAAGAAACTCATATTTCAGATAAAGGCATTTTTCAAAGGGGGTCAGATTTGACCCGAAGACAACAGGAGGGTTAAACCCATGGGAAGGCGCCCAGAGCAGGTGGGGGTTTGGTGCCTTGCTCCAGAGCACCTCGGCAGTGCCCAGGAGGTGAACTGGCACCGCTCCAGCTACCAGTCCACCACCATGCTTTTGGTCCTTGTGGGGACTTGAACCCCCCCCCCTTGTATCTGCCCTCCCTGGGGGGGGTCTCCCATTATAAGAAATTGACATGTCATAGAATTTGATTAAAAAGCAGAGAACAGTGATTGGTTGATGGTTAAAGTTATTATTGGACAAATATATGAGAAAGACCTCATCCCAAAAGTCTGGATGTCCTCACCAGAGACCACGATTGTCTTCACGCTCATGTTGTCCTTGTGTCAAATAAATGTGACCCTTTTTTCTGTTTTTTGTCACAAAAAATGGGCCTTCGAAATAAGCAATCAAAATGTTAGAATATGACC
>NC_048409.1:29275304-29276642 GCF_013103735.1 Etheostoma cragini
GAGAGAAAGAGAGAGAGAGAGAAAGTAAGTTACTGGGAAAGTACTTAAAGTACCATCAGAGCATATTAATTTACAGTAGTTATCCTATTACTGTATACCCATTTACAGTATTCATTTACTACTGTATCATCATTTAGGATGGATAGATAGATAGATAGATGGATGGATGGATGGATGGATGGATGGATAGATAAATAGATAGATAGATAGATGGATATTGATCCCAATAAAAGGGGAAATTACAGTGTTGCAGCAGCAAAATCAGTCACATAGTACAGTATTTAAATATAAATTAAATACTAGGATACAATATACATACGTGCAATATACATGAAATAATAATAGGATAAAATACAGAACAAATATTTGAATATATACTATTTGGGAATACAAAAACGTTCAACTGCTTAAATAGTAATGATACATGTAGATAAGTTTCTATTAGTGCAGTATTGTGATGTCTGTGAGTTTTATCGCAGTAGTACCCTGTTATGTATATGAATTCACAGTATTATCCATTGTATCAATACTTAATAGTACTATTTTAGCATTCACAGTACTGCTACTACGTTCACCTCTACAATATTATGTATTTTCAATGATTGACACATGTACCACTACGTGTGTTACAACAGTACTTAATTAAAAACGTAATGTAATTTTAACAACAACCTGGGGTAATGTACTGCATAATGTACTGTGTTTAATACAGTATATTAATGTCCTTATTGCAGTATAATACTGTTACAAATACACAAACCTGTTACAGTGTACTTGATGCAGAAACATCCTCCCATTGTAGAAATATACTACACATACTAATGTGTAAAGTAACTAACGTCAGATGATTGTAGTGGAGAAAGAAGTACAGTGTTTCTCTAAATTGATCATATGTCGGTAGACGGCATCCATTTTGTCTTGAAAAAACTTTATTCGCAAACGTACGTTGAATGTTTGCGATTCAATGCGAAAATGAAAGGAAACACCTTAAAATGTCTAAAATCAACTTAACATGCCAATTTACATGCAAATCAGCGTCATTACGCACGGGGTTTTGCTTGTACGTCGATGTGCGATTTAGTGCCAAAATGGATGGAAACACCTTCAAATGTCTCTAATCAGTTCAATGTACCAATTTGATCGCAAATCCGCGAACAGGTGACGTCGTTACGCACGGGATTTTAATTAAAACACACCTTCACCGGCTTTACTCGCGTACGTTTTTTAACCGAACTTCGGATAATTCGATTGACAAGTGGATGGAAACATAGCCTCTCTCCCTCTCTCTCTCTCTCCCTCTCTCTCGCTCTCCCTCTCTCTCGCTCTCTCCCTCTCTCT
>NC_048409.1:29276742-29282234 GCF_013103735.1 Etheostoma cragini
ATATATATTTGAGAGTTTAAAAAAGTATTTTGAGAGAGTTTTCTTTTTTTTTTGCTATTGGTATGAAATGTATTTTTCTTAAATATTTATTTTTTTGCTCATAAAATGCTATTTTTGCCATCGGTGTGATAACTTTAGTTTTCTTCCAGATCTTTTTCTTTTCTGGCATGTAATAAAGAAACAACTCCAGCTCCATGGTGGTGTAGCGGGAGCTTCAGTCTCGTCCGGACAGTAGTTGACTGTCATCTGCAGTGACTGCACTTCAAGGGTCAAAATTAAAAGTTGAAGTACTCTTCACGTTCCTGCACCTTTTCATTGCTATTTGTATTTGCATCTCACCGTGCACCACAGCCCTGATCCACCATCCGCTTCACGTACCAGACAAAGAAAACTGTTGTGATTTCAAGTGCACCAGCGATCGAGTTAGTGGGAGGGAAGAGGGTAGTTTTCCAAAGTGAAGCACACAGGCAGGAAATCTGTTTTAAAGCCTGAAATGTCAGCAGTTGAATGAGCAGACACTGAGTCATCGCCACTGAAAAGAACAACTCTGCAGACCCCTGCAGATACTGTCGGGGTGTTTTTGTGATGTCGATGTGTGCACTCGTCTTTCTGGGATGTGTCAAGTGCGTAGGCTTAAAACATAGAACAAAGGAACAATCAGGGAACCTGTACACTACTGTATAAATGAGGGGGAAGAACTCCTTAAAATCAGCTTTATTTGCCAGGTATGAGGACACATACAAGGAATTCTTCTTTGAAGCAACGTTGCTCACACTGTGTTTACACATACAAAACAACCAAACAACCTACACACACTGATACATACACACTAATATACACATACTCTAAACAGAAACACCAGCCAATGAAAAACAACTTGACTTGTGAGTTAAAAAAGAGAAAAATAAGTACTCTTTTTTTGTTAGTACACAAAAAAAGCGTCACTAATCAAGTACATTTACTTCATACGTCTACTACACCTCAGGGAGTGAATATTGTACATTTTACTTCACTCCATTCATCATTTATTCGACAGCTGCTTTATGATTTAATTTCCCAAACCTACAGTTCATAAAATATGATGCAGTGGTACAACCCAATGGTATGTAAAACCGTTCAATCCCCGGAAGTGGAACGTCAAGGAGATGGACTGCTATAAGATATTAATAGTTTAATATTAGACTTCAGGCTGTTCTCATAAACCATATAGCTATGAAAGTAATGCTCTGTAATCTGTAATTATTCCCCCTATTTGTTACTGTCAGCACCACATTGACTGCTGCTATAGAGAGTGGCGATTAGCATGGGGGGGGGGCGGGGTGAAGGGTATGTGATTGTGTGTGTGTGTGTGTATGTGTGTGTGTGTGTGTGTGTGCGTGTGTGTGCGTGTGTGTGTTTGTGTGTGCGTGCGTGTGTGTGAGTATAAGTTTAAAAGTTGGGTACAAGTCCAAAGACCAAAGGAACTTCATCAGGATGCATAGTATCCTGATCAATGAAATAACTGCCTTTTATTAATATATGTATATATATATATATCTATATATATATATAGAGATATATATATTTATATATATATATAGATATATATATGTACTAATACCCCCTGTATTTTAAGGAAGAACATTTATTCATTTACGACAAACTAAAATTGCTGTCCTTAAAGGTTGGATTTCTCCAAATTTTTTAATTAAGGCAATAAGATTAATTACCAAAAGAGGATTTATTTTTTTAATTATTCCTCTTTTTAGTCAATTTTAACAGAGGTTCCTATACTCATGAGCAGCATTGTATATATACACAGTATTTTAAATGGGTTAATTTTATGAAGCGAATCAGAATTAATCCTTTAATCCACAACAACCAGTGAAAAGTAAAAAAATATAAAAAATAAAACCACAAATACAGTCCACAAACAACTAAAATCACATTCGGTGCTCCTTTAATTACAGTAATTAATGACTCTGTTCCCTGTCTCACTCTCCTGTCTGCTTCAGGGACCCCAGGGGGTTGTACGGTCACATCCTTATGTTGACCCCCGGTGATCAGGTGTTCGGCCCAGAGACTCTGACTACCCTCTGACCAGCCAGACGAGGATAAAGAGCCTACGCACCGCTGGGATCGGACACGTTGGATACAGGTCAGGCTCTGGGCTTTGAACCCAGCATGTGTTTTCGGTGCTAAACTGGAGGTTTGGTACCCTTGGATCAGGAGAATCAGAGAGAACACGGTGTGGAATCTCTTCTTCTTTTCTTAAGGAAGTATCCAATGATCTGACGGCTGGATCTAAAGGGGGGCGCGGGGATTTAGCCTCTGCATTTGACAGTTGAAAATCCACGCGGACACTAAATGCTCCGGGAATACGCTGAACGGATTACTGTGGATTACGGGAAAAACCTCTTTTTATGACTTTTTTTTTTTGGTCAATGGTTTCGGCTGCACCGCTCCTCTCTTTTTCCTCAGCATAAAGTCATATGCCAAAGGATTACTACAGTACTATGACAGTATTGTTACAGTATCGGGGGAATATGCAGACCTCTCGGTTACCTCTCTTAGTGGTCTAAGAGAAAATTCATGTTGGGCCATGGATTGAACTACGAGCACATTGCCAACGTCTTGTCTCACAGCATCGATGATAACAAACTGTCAAACTAAACGGCGAACTTCTCTGGCACTTTAATTCTATGTCTTCACTTTCCCCTCTCTCTCTCGCTCTCTCTTTATCTCTCATTTCCATGATCAAATGAATAGTATACTCTCCAGTATTACCAGTCGAACTCTTTTGGCTCCGAATGACTTAGGAAAATGTTGAAATAATCAGTGTGTTATGCGTCCATGGTGGAATGGTTCTCTCTATGTTTGGGGAAAAAAACAAAGAAAAAAAAAAAAAACTTGGTGTCCCGAGAACAGAGCCTTGAGGAACTCCGGCGAGGAATTATTTGAAGCCAGACACGAAGCACAAACGTCGGGTTCTACGTTTGATGGCACATTCTGATGCTTTGTGTGACACTCGAAAGCAACTGTACCCGAACGCAACATCGGCGAGCTCGACTAGAGCTGCAACAATTAACCGATTAATCCATTAGTTGTTCAACTATTAAATTAATCTCCAACTATTTTGATAATCGATTAGTCGGTTTGAGTCATTTCTTTTAAGACAAAAGTACAAATTCTCTGATTCCAGCTTGTTAAATGTGACTATTGTTCTTGTTTCTTCTCTCCTCTGTGACAGTTAACTGAATGGCTTTGAGTTGTGGACAAAACGAGACATTTGAGGACGTCACCTCTGGCTTTTGAGAAACACCGATCCACATTTTTCACAATTTACGGACATTTTAGAGACCGAACAACTAATTGATTAATTGTGAAAATAATCGACAGATTAATCGACTATTAAAATAGTCGAGTTAGTTGCAGCCCTAAGCTCAACCATAACTGTTCCTATTACTCAAAAGTGTCACTCGAGATAGTTAAATGTATTAAGCGGTTTTTAAGGATGGCCATCACAACTTGCGCTGTCCTGTCCCCCCCGACCCCCCGTCCCCCCCCCCCTTTGCCGTTTGACAGTGTCTGTGTTTGTATGTGACATACACCTTACAGTCTTCGATTGTTTGATACCCAGGATTTACTTTGACTATGACGAAACAAATGACCACAATAAGGAGAAAAAAACACAACAACATGCGAAATGGGGATTTTATGCTTTCATAGATACAATTATGTGGATTTATAATGAAATAAAAAGGTATTTTTCTTGGAAAAATGTGTATGTGTTGTTAAGGTTTTTAGCAGAACTCTGTTTTTCTTTTGACAGAATGACTATTTGATAAGTGGGATTTACAACAACATGTTGCTGGGCCTCTGCTGGACTGGTACCAGTACCACCTCGTAGTGGAATCGGCCCAATCTTCTGAGGGAGAGTCGATTTTTTGAAAATGAAATGTTTGATGAACAAATGAATAAAAAATCTAATGATATCTTTTAAAACAATGAAACTTTTGGCTGCAACACACTCTGAGGGACAGTTACTCAGCACAGAATGCCATTTCTTTGTGTGTGTCTGTGTGTGTGTGTTTGCACGCGTGCATGTGTTGATGTATATTTGTGTGTGTTTCTTTGTGTGTGTGTACACACAATGTGTACGTGTGTTTGTGTGTATGTGTGTGTACAATGTGTACGTGTGTGTGTGCATTTGTTGACGTATGTACGTGTGTTGTGTGTGGACGTATGTACGTGTGTGCGTTTCTTTGTATGTGTGGACGTACGTACGTTAATGTGTGGTTAGGTGTGTGTGTGTGTGTATCTGTGTACTGTGTGTGTGTGTGTGTGTGTGTGAAATGCTCAGTTTGCAGGCCAATATCGTGAAATGTCACCTGTTATTGCAAATCTTTTCCATTCATGTTTCCCTTAATGTAAGAGTTTTACTGTTAACCCTTCACACCTAAGATGGGTCAAACCAGTTTTCCACTTAAGATACTCTTGGACAGAAACCAGAGAGTCCTATTTCTCAAAATAGTCTATTCTTTCAAAGCAACATTGTGTTCAGATGACCTCGTGAAAGTGAGACACGCACCACAAAGGGTTTAATATCAGTATTCATGGGACTTCTCAATGGAAACGATCACATCTGCACACACAGATCTTTTTATGTTCAAATCCTAAAGTTGAATTGTGACGTCTTGTTGGCGGCTCGTTTGCACATCTGCCGTGTTTCACTGCACTGACAGCAGCTTCTGCGTCAGCTGATTGTAATTGTCAATTTGAAATGCCGACGCTGAATTGCCCCGTCGTGGTTAGACGCCGGTAAATGTTTTCAGATTGCTTCCTTTTCCCAACAGGGAGGTTGTAATGACAGGCCGCGCTGCGTATCATCATCAGCCTTCAGATAAATCTGCCGAATGTCGGCCTGTCAAGAATAAAAACAAAGCTCATCTTCCACTTTGAGACGTTAAATGCATTTTTTTTTCTTTCTGTTTTTCAAAGATTGTTGGATGATTGGATGGCTCCCTTGGAAAATATTGGATTTTTATTGTGCCTCGGAAACCATTCTGGGCTTTTTAATGACTCTGTGTTTTTAATTGGTTTGGTTTGATTTTATTGTTGATTGGCACTTTAACTCGCCATCGACTGTTGCGTAACGAGATTTCTTCAGAACCCGGATGACGCCGTCATTAGGATCATAATTTAGCAGTAAAATAACTGCAAAGTGACAACATCTCTTTATGTTGATTCTTCTAAAAAGCAATCCAAGACTTTTTATTTTAAGATAGTTAGGCAGGTTTTTTTTTTTTTGTCTGTCAGATATGTTTTCCTTTGTATTCTTAGGGTTAGGGTTTATTTATTGAATTTCACTTTATTATGGAACAAATTGTGATTTGTATCTTAGAAAAGTGCTATATCAATAGCCTTGAAATCTACAGGTTTCTCTATAGAGCCCCCCCCCCCCAACAGGTTTCTCTATAGAGCTCCCCTACAGGTTTCTCTAAAGAGCTCCC
>NC_048409.1:29282335-29284040 GCF_013103735.1 Etheostoma cragini
CCCCCCCCCCCCAACAGGTTTCTCTATAGAGCTCCCCTACAGGTTTCTCTGTAGAGCCCCCCCTACAGGTTTCTCTAAAGAGCTCCCCTACAGGTTTCTCTGTAGAGCCCCCCTACAGGTTTCTATACAGAGCTCACCCTACAGTTTTCTCTGTAGAGCCCCCCTACAGGTTTCTATATAGAGCTCCCTACAGGTTTCTCTATTGAGCTCTCCCTACAGGTTTTCCCCTCACAGGCTCTGGGGGGGCGAGACAACCACCAATCAGCTTGAAAAAGTCACATAACCATTCAAATGTCTCCGAAGTTTTTCAGTTTAGGCAAATTAAGCTAAAAAAAAAGTCATAGTTCCCCTTTAACTCAGGTCCTGTTGTCACACGATTCATCTGTTTATTTTATCTTAAGAACTGTTATTTCATTTCAGTTCTTTCATGTCAGTCTGCAAAGTCCTGTCAATAACGTGTGTTTCTTTTTTTCCTCAGCAAGGTGGCGACTTCTCCTTTTAACCGAGAGGTGGCCAAAGCCGGGAGAAGAAACCGTCCAAACACCACCAACCGGTGTTCACCGCTCACTACGGGAAATCATCCACACTCCAGTTAATGCAAGCTTTGTTTATTGGGATACACTACCGGTCAAAAGTTCAGGGCCACTTAGAAATGTCCATTTCCTGTTACGTTGTCTAATGTTACTCTGGCCTCTTTTTGGACGAGAGCCGTTTGGTTTTTGTGTTTCAGGTCTGCCGCACCTGAGTGCCTGATCCACCGTAGGTGTTTTCCATCTGGTTATCAGAGAGGCTGCATATAAGCTCCCAGGTCCAAGGCCCCGCCCCCCTTTCCTCTTGCCACCAAACTTCCTGTCATGCTGGTTGTAAGGATCACAACAGCTCCATTATAGACAGAATACCAGCTGAGATCAGTTGCATTGTTGTTGTTTTTTAACCAGGGCAGTTTTCAGATTACATTATGTGCTTATATAATTTAAAAAGGGTTCTCCAATGATTTCTGTTAATTTTTCTAAATAATATCAGTTCAGTGAACAGAAGGAGCCTTTGGAGCATTGCATGAATGGTTGCTGATAATGGGCAATGTAGATATTGTATTAAAGATCAGCCACCCACCCATATCAGCTGGTTTTCTGTCTATAATGAAGTGGGATAGTGACCCCAAACCTTTGCCCGGAGTGTACATTATAAAAAGCACATATTAAGATTTTTTGTACTTTTGTTTTTATGGCTTGAAAGCCATCAACTCCAAACGGTACACAAAAATTGGAATATTCTTGATAGATTTCTCTGAAAATATAGAAGACGATTATTTCATGCAACACATTAAAAATTACATCATCAGCTTTCCTAACTTCATCACAACTTCTCACACCTTGTTTTCATCATGCAAAAAAGAATATGGTTAAACATATATTTGTGATAGTACTTGATTAACATGAGTAACATACTTTGTATAGCTCTGCAGAATATATGATGCAAAACAACAACATGTCACAATTTCCTCTGTACAACATCTTTATAATCAGTTATAAAAGCGACTTTAATAATCTTTGGTGTCTCTTTCCCTCTAAAAACCTAGCAAGAAAGGGAGGGATTGTGTCTAATGAGCCACTGGGAGGCTTTTATTTTGAAATATCAGTGCAGGAATTGAAAAAGAATATACAGGGGTAAACAGGGTTTTTCCTGGCTTTTTTATGGGGGGGCA
>NC_048409.1:29284050-29286431 GCF_013103735.1 Etheostoma cragini
GGTCTGTGGGTCCTCTCCTAGGAAATTCAGAGCGACTGCAAAACACATTGTTTTCCTGCATTCTGATACATTTTGATGCCCCAATACACGGTTGATATGTATTTACATGTGAAAGAAAACCCAAATCCGAGTTCAAGGTCCAACCGTGGCCAAGTCCACCTGAAAAGGTGGTTTTGAGGCCTATACGGTTCATGCAGTACGCATCAGGTGTGAAACCCCGGTACCAAAACACGGAAGTGGACGGTTATTTAAGGCGATCAACTTCAATGAACTTCTTTTAGAAGTTCTTTCAGTCAAGGTACAGACTGGGGGGGGGGGGTCGGGTTTCTGCAGCTGCTACCCCTAGACTTTGGTTAAGTTAACACTGTCAGAGATGTAGCTCTAAAACACATTTATTTAAAATGGCTTTTAATATATAGTAGCGCTGTGGCATTTGACCTCTCCTCCTCCTGTTTAAATGCAACCTTTTCTGATTTTAAAATTCGTTCTTTCATTCTTTTCCTTGGATGTTATGTTGTTTTGTTCTTGGTCTTTCTCTGTAAAGCACGTTGGAAACCTGTAGGTTGCTGCAAAGCGCTGTAGAAATAAATCTTGATTAACTACAAGCAACTTGTAACTGTTTAAATGTAATGCTGGGGGGGGGAGTTGACAGCTGGAAGTCAAAGATGTGGTAGCGCGGGGGATCTTCCTTTAGACGCCGGCTAAAACCTCTTTTGGGGGGGAGGGATATGTACAATGGGATTCTATAATTGTTCCTTTGCGATGGTTTAACCCTTCTGTTGACCTCGGGGTCAAATTGACCCGTTTACAAAAGAATTCTATATCACAATTCTGACCAAAGAAAGCGGAAAAAAGTGACAAATGTTGGAAAAAGCTTCAAAAACGCAAGAAAAATCCAACAAAAACATTTTCTTTTTTTAAACGCTGAAAAAAGTGACCAAAATAAATCGAAAAAATCCCCAAAGGTGACAAAAACTTGTTAAAAAGAAGTGACAAAAACATTGGTAAATGTGAGAAGAAAACTTAAAACAATACAAAAACATAATAAAAGTGCCCAAAAAAATTGGAAAAACAATCTACAAAAACGTTGAGAAAAGCTTAGAAAAAGAACATCAAAATGTAGAATCTTCGACCCAGAAAAAACGGTCGATGTGAAGACAACACGGTGGTTTAAAGGTTTGCCGATGTAGTTGTGTGTCTGTCTGGGTCTTCTCTAGGAAAGCTCCTCCTGATATCATCCCACGCCTGAACTGCTCTGGTCTGGCTGTGAGAGCCGAGTCCTCCATCTGGCTGGGAGATCCTACTCTGGGCCCTGCGCTCCTCCTGCCTCTTCACCCAGCAAGTCCTCAGCACCACCCAGGTGATCCAGCTCCATCTTGTCCTCTGGTCTTGGCGTCTGCCCTCTGCTGGCCTAGACAAACATGACAGGAAATGTCTTAGATACCTTTTTCTTCTCCAGAAGAGATATGCTGCTCTTCCAACACAGGGTCAGTGACCAGTACAAAGCAGCGTGGAGGCCAGTTCAGATGTTCCTTCTTTTTATATCAGGATCTTATTCAGTCTCTCTGTCAAACCCTGGGCCGGTTAATGAGATGTTTTGAGTGCTGCTTGGGCCGGGACAAGAGGAATTAGTGGAAGAGATGACAGAAGTTATAGAAGAAGCACGTCACAGCAGATGAAAGGAAAATGACAGAAAATCTGCATATCTACCAGGGTGTCCATTATCACAACATCATGAATGGTGATATTTCTTTTTTATAGAAATAAATGTTTTTTTTATTCACTTACTGTGTAAAATAACTTCTACTTTGCCGTTTTTCTTTTGTTGATGTTACAGTTTGCTTTAATGAGAATGAAAAACAGCATTTTCTGCAGATGATTTTTAATTAAAAAGCCTACCAGGAAAGAGAGATGGGCCATTGGAAGGATTTTAATTTGAAATGTTGCAGAAATGGCATGTACTAAGGAAAGCTCATTGTGGGACTGGCTCCAGTGGCTGTAATCCTGCACCAAGGCTGAATTTCGGAAAAGAGACTTCAGATACAGTATTAAGGGGGCACTAAGGTCTATATAAAAGAGACTTCAGATACAGTATTAGGGGGGCACAAAGGTCTATATAAAAGAGACTTCAGATACAGTATGAGGCCTATATCAATTGATACATCAAAGTGTATAGTGTGTGTGTAGTGTGTGTAGTGTGTGCATGTGTTCAGTACCTTGACGTAGCAAAACAGGGCCGCACCGGACACGAGCACCAGCAGCACCAGGACCACCAGTCTGATGACCAGATGTGTTACAGAGGCTGAAACAGACATCAACAACCTTAAATCCACCTTCACATGGACGTTATACTTCGTCCCAGTTTGCATGGCTTTTATCCA
>NC_048409.1:29286531-29290187 GCF_013103735.1 Etheostoma cragini
GAGCACTCGCAGTCCCTGCTGCGTGGCCTCAGAAACCCCGTCAGTGTGGGCGGAGAAGGAGATGTTTGGCTGAGCCAGAAAATCTGGATGAAAAATGAAGACCACATATCAAGAATCTAAAATGCTACCATCATCGTCTTTATTTGTTAAAGTGAGGAAAGTAAAATGTGTTTCATCGGCGGACGTTAATATTTTGGGCTCAGCCCTAACCTGCGTTGGAGACCACTAAGGTCTATTTAAAAGAGACTTCAGATACAGTATTAGGGGACCACTAAGGTCTAAATAAAGAGACTTCAGATACAGTATTAGGGGACCACTAAGGTCTATATAAAGAGACTTCAGATACAGTATTAGGGACCACTAAGGTCTATATAAAAGAGACTTCAGATACAGTATTAGGGACCACTAAGGTCTATATAAAGAGACTTCAGATACAGTATTAGGGACCACTAAGGTCTATATAAAAAGACTTCAGATACAGTATTAGGGGACCACTAAGGTCTATATAAAAGAGACTTCAGATACAGTATTAGGGACCACTAAGGTCTATATAAAAAGACTTCAGATACAGTATTAGGGGACCACTAAGGTCTATATAAAAAGACTTCAGATACAGTATTAGGGGACCACTAAGGTCTATATAAAAGAGACTTCAGATACAGTATTAGGGGACCACTAAGGTCTATATAAAAAGACTTCAGATACAGTATTAGGGGACAACTAAGGTGTATATAAAACTATCCAAAAAGTAGCATAGCATAGGATCTTTAATTCTGAGTCGGGTACATACAGCCGTAGGTCTCCATTGCTGGCTGAATAAGATAACTTACTCAATGCTGCCTTTTCATTTCCCATAAACCTATGCATTGCAGCGTGCACCTGCAACCATGTGGCACTGTCAGATGGAGTGTACAACTAAGCTCTTATTCTTGATGACTTCTCCTGGATCTACTTTAGCGTGGATGGTACCTCGTTTGGACGCTTTGAACAAAAGCATCTGTGAAATGTAAATGTAAGCGAGAAGACTGAGATTACAGTTATAGCTGAAGTATTGCCTGGTGAGGTGTTACCTGAGCAGTTGATCTCCAGGATGGAATCGGAAATGGAAACCTCCGATAATATACACTCTCTAACTGCAGACGTGGATTGAAGACAGGTTGAGCTTATGATCCATTTTCCTGTGTACAACTCCATGTCTTTCCTCTCTGTTGAAACCGCAGAGCCACAGTGAAGATGTCTACACACTACATCTGCTGCCGTTAGGTTCCAGGCAGAATCTTCAACATCCATTTCACGCCACTCTCCATCTTTCTTCATCTCCAGTTCACCGGCACAGCGACTGGATCCTCTCACCAACTGGAAATTATCGGGCTCTGAGCAGAAAAGAGTAATTAGTAAAATAGATCATGTCACTTTTATTAAAATAGAAACTCAACTCAAAGCTACAGCTCCTCTCCTCTACCTGAGCAGGTGAGTCCTGCAGCTTTACCAGAAGAGCAGGTGTTTCTATCTGAGCTGTCACAGTTCAGCAGAGCAGACTCATGGCCTCTACACTGGAACTCTTTGGTCCACACTCGAGCCTCCATGTCTCCATAGAGCGCCCCCTGGAGGACTGAAGGAGCCCCACAGCCAAGCTCCCTGCAGACCACCTCAGCATCCTGCAGGTCGAAGTCTTCTTCGCACACTGAGGACCAGGTCTGGTTAGACTGGTTAGACTTTACCTCCAGTCTGCCTGAACACAGACTAGTCCCATTCACCAGCCTGACAGGGTCTGGAGAAGAGAAAGAGGGAGAATTGAAAGTGTTAAAAAGTATGGCACAGCAAAATAACAGTAACACATTATAGCGCTACAGTTGCGTGTTTTTGTTATTCTTGCTAGGCAACCACCAAATCTCCGGCTTTGGACATTTTTTCAACTCAAAGCGTTCAGGGCACTCCTGCAAAAATGTGGACAGAAGGGAAAATTATTAGGTTCAAAACACTTCAATTCTTTTGAAAGCCGCCCAAGGCTGATCAACTCTCTGTCTGATCGGGGCCTTAGGTCGCCCAACCAAAAAACATAAAATGTCCAACGTATCAGGCCGCTCATGAACCATACAGCTGTAGGTAACACATACACTGCTGCTGTATCAAGTTGCTATGGACTGCATAGGGAAGACAGCGCTTTCATATTCCTACTGAACAGCCAAATCTGATTCAGATAACTTAAAGTTCCCATGGCATGAAAATTTCACTTTGAGTTTTTTTTCACATTAATGTGAGTTCCCCCATCCTGCCTATGGCCCCCCATGAGCTAGAAATGGTTTTAGGTCTATCCCCAACCCTGGGTACCCTTCTCTGCCTTTGAGAAAATGAAAGCTCAGAAGGGCCATCCTGGAACCTCCCCTTATGAGGTCAATTCTATTTTATTTGTAATGCGCTAAATCACAACAACAGTTATCTCATTGCGCTTTTTAGGAAGAGCAGGTCTAGACCGTACTCTGTGACGTTATTTACAGAAACCCAACAGGTCCCACCAAGAGCAAGCCCTAGGCCACAGAGGCAAGGAAAAACCTCCTTATAAGAGGCAGAAACCTTGAGCAGAAGCATGGCTCAGGGTGGGGGGGCATCTGCCTAGACTGGTTGGGGGGGGGAGAAAGAGACAGAGACGAGACACAGAAGACATGAAGAATTGTAGCAGAGGGTGTCGAGCAGGAACATGGAGGCAGCAGGTGACTCCAACCACAGATCCAGATCCAGAACCACCTGCAGGAAGTGATAGGGGGAGAGAGGAGAGCACAAGACTCCGGGGAAGGGAAGAAGTCGAGTTAGCAACATGAATTAATGGGACGAGGTTGCATTCAGATGGAGAGAAGGAGGAAGAGAGAGGTGCTCAGTGCATCATGGGAAGTCCCTCAGCAGTCTAGGCCTATAGCAGGGTAACTAAGGGATGGTTCAGGACTCTCCTGAGCCAGCCCTAACTATAAGCTTTATTAAAGAAGAAAGTCTTAAGCCTACTCTTAAATGTGGAGACAGTGTCTGCCTCCTGAACCCAAACTGGAACCTGGTTCCACAGGAAAGGAGCCTGATAGCTGAACACTCTGGTCCCCTGGACCCAGACTGGAACCTGGTTCCACAGGAGAGGAGCCTGACAGCTGCACTTTCTGGCTCCTACTCTACTTTTAGAGACTCTAGGAACCACAAGTAACCCTGCATTCTGGGAGCGTAGTGCTCTTGTAAGGTAGTAAGGTACTATGAGCTCTTTAAGATAAGATGGTGCGTGACCATGAAGAGCTTTGTAGGTAAGAAGAATGATTTTAAATTCTATTCTAGATTTTACAGGAAGCCAATGCAGAGAAGCTAAAACAGGAGAGATGTGATCTCTTTTCCTGGTTCCTGTCAGAACACGTGCTGCAGCATTCTGGATCAGCTGAAGAGTCTTTATGGACTTTTTTGAGCATCCTGATAGCAAAGAATTGCAGTAATCCAGCCTAGAAGTAACAAATGCATGGACTAGTTTTTCTGCATCATTTTGCAATATTATGTAGGTGAAAAAAGGCGGTCCTTTAAATTTGCTTTATGTGAGAATTAAAGGACAGGTCCTGATCAAAGATAACTCCAAGATTCCTCACAGTGGTGCTGGAGGCCAGGGTGGTGCTGGAGGCCAGGGTGGTGCT
>NC_048409.1:29290291-29305111 GCF_013103735.1 Etheostoma cragini
CCCCCCCCCCCCCCCCCCATGAGAGAGAGACTTCATGGCTTGCAAACGAGCAAAGTGGTAGTTGGTCAAGGCCACACCTCCAGCCTCCACCTTGCCCCCCCTCTTTCCTCCTCAAAAGCTACAGACTCAGAAATGGCACATCCTAAAAAAAGCTCGTTGTGGGACTGGCTCTAGTGGCTGGAATTCTGCACCAAGGCTGAATTATTTGGGAAAGAGACTTCAGATACAGTATTACTACAGACCCGTGGCACTGACCTCCCACATTGTGAAGACCCTGGAGAGACTGGTTCTGGAACAGCTGCGGCCCATGGTCAGACCTCTCCTGGACCCCCTCCAGTTCGCCCACCAGCCCCGGTTGGGAGTTGAGGACGCCATCATCTTCCTGCTCAACCGCATCTACGCCCACCTGGACAGGCCGGCGAGCACGGTGAGGGTCATGTTTTTTGACTTCTCCAGTGCTTTCAACACCATCCGGCCGGCCCTGCTGGGTGAGAAGCTGACAGCGATACAGGTGGATCCCCCCCTCGTGTCCTGGATTGTTGACTACCTGACAGGCAGACCACAGTATGTGCGCCTGCAACACTGTGTGTCAGACAGAGTGGTCAGCAACACTGGGGCCCCGCAGGGGTCTGTCCTCTCTCCCTTCCTCTTCACCATTTACACCACAGACTTCAACTACCACACAGAGTCTTGCCATCTTCAGAAGTTTTCTGATGACTCTGCTGTGGTTGGATGTATCAGCGAGGGGGACGAGGCTGAGTACAGAGCTGTGGTGGGGGACTTTGTCCCATGGAGTGAGCTGAACCACCTACAGCTCAATGTGACAAAGACCAGGGAGCTGGTGGTGGATCTAAGGAGAGCCAAGACAGCAGTGAGCCATGTTTCCATCCAGGGGGTCAGTGTGGACATTGTGGAGGACTGCAAATACCTGGGAGTGCACTTAGACAATAAACTGGACTGGACCAAGAACACTCAAGCCCTCTACAGGAAGGGCCAAAGCCATCTCTACTTTCTGAGGAGGCTGAGGTCCTTCAACATCTGCAGGAAGATGCTGAGGATGTTTTATGAGTCTGTGGTGGCCAGTGCTATCCTCTTTGCTAGTGCATGCCTGGGCAGCAGGCTTAGGGTAGCCGACGCCAACAGACTCAATAAACTGATTCGCAAGGCCAGTGACGTCGTGGGGGTGGATCTGGACTCTCTGTCGGGTGTGTCAGATAGGAGGATGCTGTCCAAACTACATGCCATCTTGGACAATGTCTCACACCCACTCCATGGCTTGCTGCTCAATCACAGGAGCACTTTCAGTGATAGACTCATTCTCCCAAAATGCACCACAGAGCGCCACAGGAAGTCATTCCTGCCTGGGGCCATCAAACGTTTTAACTCCTCCCTCTGAGTGTCTGATACACAGACACTCAGAGATGTTGAAACTGGACAATTTTATCTGTTTTGTGCAATAACACTGGCTTGTAATGTGTGCAATACTTAACTGCTACTATTATTATTATTATTATTACTTTTCACCATTGCAACACCTTAATTATGTTATTTATGTAAATACTGTATCATAATATACCTTTAACTATGTAAATATCCAGACTCCTTATATTTCTTTATTTCTTTATTTATATTTCTTATATTTCTAATATCTGAGCAACTGTAACACAGAGTTTCCCTTCGGGGATCAATAACGTATTTCTGATTCTGATTCTGATATAAAAGAGACTTCAGATTCAGTTTTAGGGGACCACTAAGGTCTATATAAAGAGACTTCAGATACAGTATTAGGGACCACTAAGGTCTATATAAAAAGAGACTTCAGATACAGTATTAGGGACCACTAAGGTCTATATAAAAGAGACTTCAGATACAGTATTAGGGGACTGCTAAAAGAGACTTCAGATACAGTATTAGGGGACCACTAAGATCTATATAAAAGAGACTTCAGATACAGTATTAGGGGACCACTAAGGTCTATATAAAAGAGACTTCAGATACAGTATTAGGGGACCACTAAGGTCTATATAAAAGAGACTTCAGATACAGTATTAGGGGACCACTAAGGTCTATATAAAAGAGACTTCAGATACAGTATTAGGGGACCACTAAGGTCTATATAAAAGAGACTTCAGATACAGTATTAGGGGACCACTAAGGTCTATATAAAAGAGACTTCAGATACAGTATTAGGGGACCACTAAGGTCTATATAAAAGAGACTTCAGATACAGTATTAGGGGACCACTAAGGTCTATATAAAAGAGACTTCAGATGGGAGGGAATCATGGTATTTTGGGTAATTAAAAAGAACATTGACATAGGAAAACAGGACAACATGAGGGTTAAAGTGCAGACACTTATATTAAATTAAACTAATGGCTCAAAGCGTTCCCAAACAGTGGTTACTCTAAAGTATTTTGGGGATATTTTTGAGTATTTTCTGCTCTTACTTTGCCAGCAGAGCTCCAGAGACACCTGGCTCTCCAAGTCCTTCAGCGCATCAAAGTCTTTCTTCGAATACACCCTGTCTTGGGAGCCGCTGATGTCCAACAGCTGGTTGCTGTTGGCCTCCCCCACCCCGATGGCATACACCACCACTCCCTTCTTCCTCAGGGCCTCAGCGGGGCCCCGGACCTCGTCTTTGGCCTCGCCGTCTGTTATCACGATCAGCCTCTGACCGACGTCCGGACGCCCCCCGTTGTTCACATCGAAATACTGTGACACCTGGAATGGGAAAATCACATTTAGGCATGATTTCATATGTCCTTCTATAATATGCAGATTATTAGAAAGGGACAATTTGTCTAGGTCTAGTTTAGGTCTAAATCCAGTCTAAGTCTAAGTCTAGTCTAAGTCTAAGTCTAGGCCTAGTCTAATCTGAGTCTAGGTCTATTCTAAGTCTAGTCTAGGTCTATTTTAAGTCTAGTCTAAGTCTAGTCTAAGTCTTGTCAAAGTCTCGGCCTAAGTCTACTCTAAGTCTATTATAAGTCTAGTCTAGTCTAAGGCTGAATCCCATTCCTTCCCCTTGCCCCTTCCCCTAGCTTTTGTGCCTTCACGCGGGACCTAGTTCTGTCCCAATACCTATTATGACCGAGGGGAAGGGGATAGACCAAGGGCTGTATACCCCTACAAACCTAGTGTGGACGCGACCTCACTTGAAAACACACAGGCATCAATGGCTGCCCGTCGACCAGAGAGACACATAAATGTAAGTACTTTCAGCTTTAAATAAATGATTAAAAAGTTATGACAGTCTTGTTTTGTGGTCTATGGAGTCCTGTAATATATGTATACTTGCAACCATGTTCCTAACTGAAACTTTAAAAAAATTGCTAGCTTGGAATGCTAACGCTAATCGCTAACACTAATCGCTAACGCTAATCGCTAACGCTAACGTTGATTTGCACAACAGTCCCACATATTTCTGCCTTGAATGGACTGTATACATCGCATAGATTGTATAGCTATATATATATTAATATTAACGGTCTACGATACATCGCTACGTGCTTCACATATACCGCCCTGTAGGCTATCACACAGGGGGACACAGCAGCTGGTCCACTTTGGGGCTGAAAACGCAGACGTTTCTTAAATCCTGTGTTCATGTTGTACCCATTCATTATTGCATTGGTACTGTATTTGTTATGGTTTGGGGTTTTTGTTGGGGTATTTTTCCTGTTTGGCCTTCCCTGTGTTTTTGTCCCGGTTTTCCCATTAGTCTGGTGTTGTAGATTCTGTCTTGTGTTTCCATGCTTGTGTATGTTCGGTTTCCTGTTTTATTTTTTAGTCAGCTTCCTGTCTGGTCTTGTCTTGTCTAGCTTCGCTTTGTTTGTCTGATTGTCCAGCCCCACCCTAATGTGTTTCACCTGATGTCTCACCTGTTCCTCATTACCTCATTACCTCTTGTATTTAACCCTGGTGTTTCCCCTTCCCTCTTGTTAGATCATTTCAGTCGTGTGTCCTGTCTATACGTTGCTGAGTTCCCGGTATTGTTCCTGTTTCCCTGGATGTTTTCCCGTGAGTTTTCCCCCCGTCTTTTCCCCCCGGACCTCTGTGGACTTCTTGCTTGTGTTTTTGGACTTTGCTAATTGGTTTTGGATCCCTGTGTTTGTTTGTGGACCTTCTGCTAATAAAGCATTGTGTACCTGCTCCCGCCTGCCTCCGTCTCTCTGCGTTTGGGTCCTCACCTCGCCATACTGTGACAGTATTATTGTAGTCATTTGTAATTAATTCCTGTTCATTGTTCATACACTGATGATATGTGAGGGGGGGGGTTACTGGCCAACAGGCTTCAGACTGGTCTGGAATATCAGAACAGCTGTAGTTAATTTGTTTGTTTGTGGTCTTGTGTGTATTTTTTAGTGTTACACATTTGAAGCCTTTTTATGTGTGTGACATGTTAGTTATGGTTCTAATAGTTGATAATGGTTCTGTAACATTTTATTTAACGTTTTTGCCTGTTATGTTCAATTTATCACCAATGAAGACAGATTTTTGTTAACAAAATGTTTTTGTTAACAGATAAGAACATCTGCCTCTGCACCACCAAAGTGAACCTAAAATATTTAAATACATATGACACTGTTTTCCAAACCCACACAATCAACAGACAGAGACGGCATCTTGGAGGTTTGTGATCAATACTGTATGGTGATGTCACCAAGTGGTGTCCCATTTCATAGGGGTATGTTTTCACCCCTTACCCCTACCCCTTGGTTTCAAGGGCCAAGGGGTAGGGGTAAGATGGAGAAATGGGATTCAGCCTTAGTCTAAGGGAATAATTAAATCTCACTGAAGTCTAAACCTTGACTCAGTTGGACAGCTTCTTTATTTTGTCTCTCTCCTGCTGAACAGAAACGTCCCAGCCCACCTGAGTGAGGGCCTTCCCTGTGAAGGTTCCTCGGTCCAGGGGCTCCATATCATCGATGGCGGTGAGGATTTCATCTCTGTTGTAGTATCGGCCGAGCGGAAACTCCAGCCTGTTGTCAGTGCTGAACTGCATGAGACCGACGTGCACCTTATTCTGCTCGATGGTCGGCTTGCTGATGACGGTTTTCAGGAATTCTTTTATTTTCATGAAGTCGACGCTAGAGATGCTCTCAGAGCCGTCCACTAAGAAAAATATGTCTCCCAGTATATCTCTGCAAACTGGACACAGAACACAGACACGTTAACGTGGTGTTCGATACCGACGTCGCACGGACCGCTACAGGAAATCATTCCTTCCACATGCAATACAACTCTTTAACACGTCATCACTGGGTGCTGATAGGACTCTGAGACACCACAATAATAATAATAATAATAATAATAATAAGACTCTGAGACACCACAATACTAAACTAATGCAACCTGCACAATAGCTTTATCTACATATTTATCATTACTAGTTAAGCAGTTGCACATTTTTGTATTCCCAACATGTATATATTCAAATATCTGTTCATGTATCCTATGATTTCATGTATATTGTTTGTTTTTGTTTGTTTTGTTATTGGTACTTACACTTTTCTGTTCCCTTTATCTGTCTTTTATTGTCTGTAAAGCGTCCTTGAGTGTTAGAAAGGCGCTGTTAAATAAAATGTATTATTATATTGTATCATAGTATTTAATTATATTTATATTCTGCTGTGTGACTGATTTTGCCGCTGGTACATTATAATTTCCCATTTTATTGGATCAATATCTATCTTCCTGTATTCTTAACAAATATTTGAATATATTTGTTCATGTACAGTATATCAATCAGAGGTCTGCAGGTTTTCACGCCACCTTCTGGTATCGCCTCAGCTCGCTTGGTACCTCGCACCACCTAGTACTAGAAAAAGTACCTGTTGGCAGGTACCACCTAGTACTAGAAAAAGTACCTGTTGGCAGGTTGCACCTAGTACTAGAAACCGTACCTGTTGGCAGGTCCACGGGACTTTTTGATCATGGAAAACCAAAGAAGGCGAGTAGAGCAGGTACCACGTGATGGAAATACATGTATTCTAAAGTCGAGTGTAGTTCCCCTTTACTTACTGTCTTCAGAACAGATTTCTTCGATGATGTTGTTGTTGATAGATTTCAAGGCATCGAAATTGTTGACCTGGATAGTCCTCTTGGTGTCGCCCTCGATGTCTACCAGCTCTGATTGGTTGTAGTCTTTCACCCCGATGGCAAAGATGATGACCCCCTGCAGCCTCAGCTCTTCGGCTGGAGCCTTGACGTCGTCGGAGGACTTCCCATCTGTGATGACGATCAGGTACTCTGGGACTTTGTGACCACGGGTTTGCTTCGCTCTCCTAAAGTGTGGGCCCATGGATTTTAGAGCTTTTCCTGTCTCTGTCCCACCGCCTTTATGGTCAATATTCCTCACGAATGTCTCCATTTTATCAACATCTAAGGTGGCTGTCAGGTCAAATTGCAACGATGGATCACCAGCATATTTCACAAGCCCGACGCGGACGTGGTCCGGCCCGATATTGAAGGTACGGAAAAACTTGATGATGAAGTTCCTCATGTCTTCGAAGTCTAGGTTCCCAATGCTTCCCGAGTCGTCCATCAGGAAGAAGATGTCTGCTTCATCCTTTTGTACACACGCTGGAGAGGAAAAGCCAAAAGGAGTTAGTTCTTTTCACATAGTCGAAGAGAGGAGGGTCAAAAAAGCGTCCTCTGGTGGACAGACTATGCAACGCCATCACTAACAGGGACGATGTAGAGCGTCCTCTGGTGGACAGACTATGCAACACCATCACTAACAGGGACGTTGTAGAGCGTCCTGTGGTGGACAGACTATGCAACGCCATCACTAACAGGGACGTTGTAGAGCGTCCTCTGGTGGACAGACTATACAACGCCATCACTAACAGGGACGTTGTAGAGCGTCCTCTGGTGGACAGACTATGCAACGCCATCACTAACAGGGACGTTGTAGAGCGTCCTCTGGTGGACAGACTATGCAACGCCATCACTAACAGGGACGTTGTAGAGCGTCCTCTGGTGGACAGACTATGCAACGCCATCACTAACAGGGACATTGAAGAGCGTCCTCTGGTGGACAGACTATGCAACGCCATCACTAACAGGGACGTTGTAGAGCGTCCTCTGGTGGACAGACTATGCAACGCCATCACTAACGGGGACGTTGTAGAGCGTCCTCTGGTGGACAGACTATGCAACGCTCATAACATGGTTGATCGTCCGTTTTTATTCTTTAAATATTCATGTAGCAGAATCATTTATTTGTCATTTATATATTTTTTAATCGGGCATTATTAATGCGACCCGTTACCGGAGCGGGATGAAGATGGATGGAGGATTAATGCAGATACCGATTGATCCTGAAATGCCTAATATCGGCCGATATATCAGTCGAGCTGTAATTTAAATATTGATAATTCTATGTCTATGGAAATGTCAAAAGAAGACTATGAAACCACTGAGTCAAACCTTTTTTGGCCTTGGACTCCCTCACGCTGACTTTGACGGCTTGATCAATGACGTTTTCACAGATTACTTTCTGCAGGCTGTGCTTCAGCGCCCTGAGCTCGGTGAAACTGTCCACGTTAAAGACATGCCTATGGACGGGGTGAGACGCCATCTCCTCCAGTTCCTCCTTGCTGGCGTGTTTGATTCCTACAGCGTACACGCTGACGTCATCCCGACGGAGACTGGCTGCTGCTTCAAACACGCTGTCCTGGGATTCCCCGTCGGTGATCACCACCGCCACCTGCTGGACGCCCTTCCTTCTCCTGCTGCCCTTCTCCTCAATGAAGATGTTGTCCCGCGTGAAGTTCAGGGCTGCTCCGGTGTTCGTCCCCCCTCCAGTGTAAGGCAGCCTGCTGATGAACTGCAGGATTTCCTCCCTGTTATCGAACGTGTCGAGGTAGACCTGTGCTTTGGACTCCTCGTTGTACGTAACGATGCCCACTTGGACTTTATTCGGTCTCACGTCCAGGCTGCTCACGATGGAGTGCAGGAACGAGCGCACCAGCTGGAAATTCTCCGCTCCAATGCTTCCCGACTCATCAACGATGAACACAATGTCTGCAATGTTTGCTCCTTTGCAATCTGGGAAAAACAAATTTATCGTAAGATTTACAGTAACTTACAGTATCAATTGGCAAGTTACTGTGATCACACAGTTACACAGTATATATATATATATATATATATATATATATATATATATATATATATATATATATATATATATTTGCAGTGTTGTTAGGTGGATTGAGAGCCCAAAGGAATGATGGATGATTCTCACCTTCAGTAATGTGGTCCATTTTCTCAGTCACGATGAATTCCTTTAGGGTAAGTACTCTGGGAGAATCGAACGCGTACCCAGAGTTAACGAACCGATGCAGGGCATCCAAACTTGCACCTGCACTCATCCCAACAACGGTAACCCCTGCTGATTTGATCATCCGGGCATCCTGATACACAAGATGATCTGAGTCATTTCCACTGACGACCACCAGGAACTGCCGGGCGCCCAGGTGCGCACGCCCCCCCGCCTCTTTGGTAAAAAAGTGAGCGAAGGCGTTCTGCAGAGCCCTTCCCAGGTTACGGGGCCGGTTGGGTTGGGGGCGCAGGCGGAAACCTCTGACAGCAGCCTGGAGCTCTTGTTTTGTTTGATGAGTATTAAGAAGGAATTGAACCTGCGTATCTTCACCGTACTGCGCCATCCCGACACGGTAGGTGGACGCGCCGGGGTTAATTTGAATGATCAATTTCAAAAGGTCGACCCTAAAAAGCGTGAACTGGGCTTGACCGATGTTGCGGTCCACCAGGAAGAAAACATCTGCAAACCTTTCTGCCAATGCTGCAAGAAGAAGAAAACATAGTTATTAATACATTATTATAGAGTCATGTCAATATCTGGCTCCTCTCAAAGTTAAAAGTAGTTTGTAATAGTTGAGGAGGGGTCAAATATTTTTATATTTAATATTTATATAATATATATTTTTAGCCATTTCATTTCATTACTGTGCAATTTTTATTTATTTTATTATTTAGTACTTAACTACTTTTCACACAATGTGTATACAAAGCTAGTTTATGTATAGTTGATCTCAGGACTCAGGACTGTGCCCAAGGTCCCCCCTCTCTTTTTTTTCTTCTACTTCTGCACTACTTACATTTTATATTTATGTATTTCATGTTGACACTTTAAAGGTTTTGCTTTAGTCTCGATGCACAGGTCTGCACTTGTGCATAATGACAATAAAGGCTTTCTATTCTAGTTCACTGTGCTGATTGCTGCAATAGCAATTATTATTCCGTACGTGTTTTTGCTCTCTCTAACTTCTGCATACTTTCAGCTATTTAAACCGTTCAACTTTTCAATCTTCAGCTCTTTAAGCAGATGATGGGACTTCTACTATTTTACTGCTATTTATACTTTTTCAAATATTAAGCTTTTAAACATTTTGTTTTACATTAAAGTCAATGAGAGCAAGCTTCAAATCAAAATGTAGGTATTCTTGTTTAGTTTCAGCCAAGCTTTCAAATGACAAGAGTTCAGGATCTTCCTCCATTCACTGCCATGTTAAACATCGTCTACATTTCTGAGCAGAACGCAGAGCGAAATACTTTTTTAAATTGCTGATACGCCCACATTTCTAAGTTTATCCACATTAATTTAATATCAATACGCTCACAAAGGCCTACTGGTGCTCATGAGGATTATTTTATTGATATCTCGTATCCTGTTGATGATATGATCATTTGTTTGAGAGCTTGTTCAGTGTCTGAGGAGCTGCGGTTTCCCACAGGTGAAGGGTACAACAGCTGGCTCGTTGACTGATAACAGATCAAAGCAATGAAATCAAAGAGATTAAAGGCTTCCTAGCTGTGTTTACAAACATGGCCACTGATAGTCCGTATCTATGAAGGTAAATATAGTGCAAAAGTGAGAGCGCGCAGATGCGATGTGAGCACTTGTAAAATAGGACTTGAGAGCTTGTGAAAAAGATCTGTACTCGTGTTTTTTTTTTTTTTTCTTCACTTGAGTCACTTTTCCAGTACAACCACAACTCAGTGATTACAACCTCTCGAATCTGTCGCTGCAGTGTGCTCTCTCGCATCACACAGCGGCGAGTCTGCGCTCTCAAGTTTTGCAACACTTCTTGTGATACATTTGGTGCAAAACTAATTTGTACCTGTGGACTTAGTCTGTGGAGCTCTATGTGTGTGTACGCACAGACAGACAGACAGACACACACACACACAGATCAATTATATATTACCATGTATATCTTGTCAAAATTATATTATAGTGGTGGTGCAGTGGTTATGCCACATGCCTTTCGTGCAGGAGACCAGGGTCACCACCTAGTGTCAAAAACGCTTTTAACCCCATTATGATTATTTATTATTCCGTACATTTCTGTAAGACTTTCAGTTATTGAAACCATTCAACTTTTAAAATCTAGCTCTAGCTCCTTATGGTGTAATTGTGTTATTCAACTTAATTAAAACCATTCCTACTTTTTTCAACTATTCTTACTACTTAAGCTTCTGCTTACTGATTTAAGCTATTCAACCAGGTTAGCTTTAGCAATTCAGCTATTCTGCATTTTTCAACTATTCTCACCACTTCAACATCTTCTTACTGATTTAAGATATTTATCCAGTTTAGCTTTAGCATTTCAATTTTTTTCTACAACTTTTACTGATTTAAGCTATTCAACCAGGTTAGCTTTAGCAATTCAGCTATTCAACATTCACACGCATTTTCTGCAGGAAATGCATTTTCTAGTTTTTCTTCATCTTCCGCCAGATTTTGGATCCACCACTAGTCTCAAAACGTTGCCAACACGCACACACACAATACATCGAAACGTGTGTAATGATCGGGAATGGTGTGCTATGACTCTTCAACAACATTTGCCGCGTGGTTTTCAAGAAATCGTCAAAAGACGGCGAAAGATTTTTAATAGACTTGAATGGGAAATGTTCGGGAAAATCGCTCAAAACGCACCCTCTTTGGGACCGTGCTGTATATCGCCATACTTTAACGTAGAAACATGGTTAAAAGTGTAAACCAAAGACAAGACTTTGGCGATTATTGGGCTGAATGGGAATTCAGATATCAAGCACGGTTTCCGCCAAATCCCAGTTTACGTATCGTCCCGTTTTCAGACCGTCTCAGATTTTCCAATGTGTGTGTATGTGGTGGAATGTTCAAAGCTAGAGTGGAGACACAGTGAGGGGCTGGAGTACGATTCTCTTAAAGTTCCCCAAACAAAATGTCTCTCTCTCCTCCAGTTTTCAATCTTCAGACATCATAGTAGGTCAAAATGTAGGAAATCTTGTGCCGGTCGCAGACATGTAGATATGGATTCTATCGGACTTAAATTGTTGTGGCTGTGACCAACTGTCGATAGAAACTATGAAAAGAAAATATCTGGATTCCTCAATGTGGAAATCACCATAGCAACAAGGATAAGATGTGTCATTGGTCAGCTAACATGATCATGGTCACGGTGGGCCACATACACCAGACTCCATGTGAAAAATTATAACTCTGAAGGGTTAAGACGCTTAACACTTTTCTTATTTTTTATTAATTTAATTTTAATTTTTTTTTAATCTGTTTATTGATCCCCTATGGGGAAATTAATAGGTTTTATTGCTATTCGGATGTGCCCCAATAGCAGGCACACTGATAACATTTCTGCGGAATTTTCTTGTTGTTTTTGATTATTGTGATATTAACTATGCACCTACAATTGCCTATAGGATTATTAGGACCACCATACTAAGACTGTGTTTGACCCCCTTTGGCCTTCAGAACTGCTTTAATTCTACGTGGCATTGATCCAACAAGGCGCTGAAAGCATTCTTTAGAAATGTCGGCCCATATTGAGAGGATAGCATCTTGCAGTTGATGGAGATCTGGTGACTGGGGGGCCATTTTAGTACAGGGAACTCATCGTCATGTTCAAGAAACCAGTTGTAAATGATGTGAGCTTTGTGACATGGTGCATTATCCTGCTGGAAGTAGCCATCAGAGGACGGGGACATGGGGCCATAAATGGATGGACATGGTCAGAAACAATGCTCAGGTAGGCTGTGGCCTTTAAACCAGGCCCAATGGCCCTAGGGGGCCTAAAATGTGCCAAGAAAACATCCCCTACACCATTACACCACCACCCCCAGCCTGCACAGTGTTAACAAGGCATGATGGATCCATGTTCTCATTCTGACTCTACCATCTAAAGGTCTCAACAGAAACCTTTTTCCAGTCTTCAACTGTCCAATTGTGGTGAGCTCTTGCAGATTGTAGCCTCTTGTTCTTATTTGTAGTGGAGATGAGTGGTACCCGGGGGGGTCTTCTGCTGTTGTAGCCCATCCGCCTCAAGGTTGTGCGTGTTGTGATTTCACAAATGCCTTGCTGTACCTCTGTTGTAACAAGTGGTTATTTCAGTCAAAGTTGCTCTTCTATCAGCTTTAATCCGTCGTCCCATTCTCCTCTGACCTCTAGCATCAACAAGTCAACCCCCCACCCCCCCCACCCCAGGACTGCCGCATACTGGATGTTTTTCCCTTTCCACTCCATTCTTTGTAAACTCTAGAAATGGTTGTGGTGTAAATCCCAGTAACTGAGCAGATTGTGAAATACTCAGACCGGCCCGTCTGGCACCAACAACCATGCCATACTCCAAATGTCTTAAATTCCATTTCTTTCCCATTCTGACATTCAGTTTGGAGTCCAGGAGATAGTCTGGACCATGACCACTCCCCTAAATGCATTGAAGCAACTGCCATGTGATTGGTTGATTTGATAATTGCATTAATGAGAAACTGAACAGGTGTTCCTAATTATCCTTTAGGTGAGTGTATATAACGTGTCCTGCCATCCTTTGATTTACCTTCATTTTGCTCCACCACAGAGCCACAAACCGTTTCCAGCAGCTCTTCAGTTAGCCTCTGCAGACCCTGGTAGCTGTCGACTGAGTGCAGGAAGCGATCTGGAGGCCAGTTGGCGATGGACTCAAGCTTCTCCCGGTTGGCGTCTCCCACCCCGACGCTAAACACCATGACCCCGTCCTGCCTGAGCTTCTGGGCCGGTGCCTTCACGTTATCAGTGGACTTCCCATCCGTGATTACGACAGCGATCTGAGGCACCCGTTGATCAACTCGGCTTCCCGCCTCCTTGGTGAAGAACTGCTTCCGGAGGAACTCGATGGCTTTGCCGGTCTCAGTGACTCCCCCTCCTAGGAGCTGGATTTTCTCCACGGCGGCCAGCAGTGACCTCTTGTCGGAGTGGTCCTTCAGCAGGATCTCCGGTTGGGGCTCATTACTGTACTGGGCCAAGCCGATCCGAACATTGTTGGGCCCGATGTCGAGGGCTTTGATGAAGTTGCGGAGAAAAGACCGGACCTCCTGGACGTTCCCAGGGCTGATGCTGGAGGAGCCGTCAACTAGGAAGCCGATGTCGGCCCTGGAGGCTTTTTCACAACCTGGGGGGGGGGGACAAGGTTCATGTGAACAGCATATTCATAAAAAAATTGGAGATTTAAAATAAGACCTTTTTGAAATGGCACATCCTAAGGAAAGCTCATTGTGGGACTGGCTCTAGTGGCTGCAATTCTGCACCTAGGCTGAATTTTGGGAAAGAGACTTCAGATACAGTATTAGGGACCCTTAAGGTCTATATAAAGAGACTTCAGATACAGTATTAGGGACCACTAAGGTCTACATAAGGAGACTTCAGAAACAGTATTAGGGGACCACTAAGATCTATATAAAAAGACTTCAGATACAGTATTAGGGACCACTAAGGTCAATATAAAAGAGACTTCAGATTCAGTATTAGGGACCACTAAGGTCTATATAAAAGAGACTTCAGATACAGTATTAGGGACCACTAAGGTCTATATAAAAGAGACTTCAGATACAGTATTAGGGACCACTAAGGTCTGTATAAAGAGACTTCAGATACAGTATAAAGAACCACTAAGGTCTACATAAAGAGACTTCGGATACAGCATTAAGGACCACTAAGGTCTATATAAAAGAGACTTCAGATACAGTATTAGGGACCACTAAGGTCTCTATAAAGAGACTTCAGATACAGTATAAAGGACCACTAAGGTCTATATTAAAGAGACTTCAGATACAGTATTAGGGACCACTAAGGCCTATAAAAGAGACTACAGTATTAGGGGACCTATATAAAATAATCCAAAAAGCACTATGTCATGGGACCTTTTAAAGTAGACTCATCAATGCACTGTATTGTCCCAGGGGTCTTTCAAAAGTAAACCCTGAATCCCAACATATACTGCGTTTGAAACCCAACTTTACGCGGCCCCCACCTTTAATCTGAGCAGTGATGCCAGAGATATACGCCACTATGATGAAGCTGAGGACCAGACTGGTTCTTCCCATCGTGCTGCGACGGCTCGAGACTTTGTCCCTTCCTACAACAGAGACAACACAAGTTAGAGCCCAGGTCACTGTCCTGAAGCTGGATATTCACATTACATGTCACATTTAGCTGACGCTTTTATCCAAAGCAACTTAAAGGCCATATTGCAGGTTTAATTTTCCAACGAATTTGCACTTAATGATTGTTGGTAATAAACATTTAAACTGTTATCCACTGTATATGATATTGATAGGTATCAAAACATAAAATAACACGAAAAAGTAGGTCATATTTAACAGTGGTTTGCTTTTCTCCCACAATGCATTGCATAACGTCACAATAGGGAGACGATAGGCCAGCCAGCTTATAGAGAGACCATTGAGAATTACGAGAGAGATAGGAGACAAAAGTGTAAGAAAGAGTGTTCAGCAGCAGAGATATATATATATATAT
>NC_048409.1:29305211-29309754 GCF_013103735.1 Etheostoma cragini
CAGGTCTTCTGCAGACTCCAACAGGTTTTCATCCAGAATGGTCCTGTATTTGGCTCCATCCATCTTCCCCTCCATGTGGACCATCTTCCCTGTCCCTGCAGAAGAAAAGCAGGCCCAAACCGTGATGCTACCACCACCATGTTTGACAGTGGGGATGGTGTGTTCAGGGTCATGACCTTGGTTGCTTTTACGCCAAACATATCGTTTTGCATTGTGGCCAAAAAGTTCGATTTTGGTTTCATCTGACCAGAGCACCTTCTTCCACATGTTTGGTGGGTCTCCCAGGTGGCTTGTGGCAAACCTTAAACAAGACTTTTTATGGATATCTTTGAGAAATGGCTTTCTTCTTGCCACTCTTCCATGAAGGCCAGATTTGTGCAGTGTACGACTGATTGTTGTCCTATGGACAGACTCTCCCACCTCTGCTGTAGATCTCTGCAGTTCATCCAGAGGAATCATGGGCCTCTTGGCTGCATCTCTGATAAGTCTTCTCCTTGTCTGAGCTGAAGGTTTACAGGGACCAGGTCTTGGTAGATTTGCAGTGGTCTGATACTCCTTCCATTTCAAAATGATCGCTTGCACAGTGCTCCTTGGGATGTTTAAAGCTTGGGAAATCTTTTTGTATCCAAATCCGGCTTTAAACTTCTCCACAACAGTATTACGGCCTGGTTTGTTCCTTGGTCTTCATGATGCTCTCTGCACTTTAAACAGACCTCTGAGACTATCACCGAGCAGGTGCATTTATACAGAGACTTGATCACACACAGGTGGATTCTATTTATCCCCATCCGTCATTTACGACAACATTGGATCATTCAGACATCCTCACTGAACTTCTGGAGTGAGTTTGCTGCACTGAAAGTAAAGGGGCCGAATAATTTTGCACGCACCACTTTTCAGTTTTTTATTTGCTAAAAAAGTTTAAAATATCCAATAGATTTCGTTCCACTTCACAATTGTATCCCACTTGTTGGTGATTCTTCACAAAAAATAAAAATGTTATATCTTTATATTTGAAGCCTGAAATGTGTCAAAAGGTTGAAAAGTTCAAGGGGGCCGAATACTTTCGCAAGGCACTGTATATATATATATATATATATATATATATATATATATATATAAATAGATGGCCTAGATATATAGCTAGACATATAGTCAACTGAAAAGTGGTGGAAAAAAAAAAACGTTGAGCTGCCTTAAGCACCTTGACATTAGAAGAAAATGTACCAGAGAGGAATTATTATAGTTTATTAGGGTTTTAAATGGATACATTAGTAGATTCATATTCGTCATTTTGACTCAATTGGGTTGTCTTTTGACTTGAAATGATAAATAAGAGGGTTTCCACATTGCATTGCATTTATATTCATTCTGAACTTTGTTTCCCATGATCTAGGTTTATTTTATCTCTTTTCTTTCACTCAAACTTTTGATTTTCTGTAGGGGTGGGATCTCACGTTGTAGTCAAGACAGTACATTTTCTGCTGTGCTTCTTTGGTTTTGGATTGTTTCTCCCTAGTTTGTAAGATAGTTTAAAAATAAAAGGAAAAAATAAAGATTTGCTTAACTTCTGTGCTGGCCACACAGAATGTTAAAACAGTCTTTTTCTGAGAGTGTTTTGGCACAAAACGAGATACAAGACTAATAATGACATTAATTTGCTCCAAAAATAGCAATTTGTTGGAAAATTTGTCAAATTTTGAAATTTCAATTGAAAGAATCAATCAGCAGCCCGACCATCTTGAGAGATTTTGGGAATATTATAGTGGAAAATTGCAGTGGTTTTTATTCTTTGAATATATGTATTTTTGATTGGTAATATGTATGTATATTTTCAATGGACTGATGATTTTTGTACGGGTAATTTTATATTTTTAGTGTTTTGGACTGAAGTCTTTGCCCATTGTGTTAAGGACTTTGGAAAACACATAGACAAAGGAAAACATTTCTCCCTCCATGAGAAATTAATGGACAGGTCAAAGACAAACTCATATCACAGTTATTTCCTCCAAGAATGAAACACTAATATGACTTTTTGAAAAGCAAAATGTCTGTCAAAACCATTTATTCACAGGTGAAAGCAGAGACTGGTCCGCCATGATGGCTTCAGCTGTTCATGAAATCCAGATCCAGGTGGAACAGGTTCATTCTGGGTGCTGTCGTCTACCAGCACTGCAGTAAAGGACACCCCCCACAGCATGGGATCAACAGCCCAGCAGGGGGCCAACAAACATCTGACCAGACGCCGACGGAGGGCATGGAGCGTTGCTGTTGCTGATTTCCTGCGGTGGCTCCTGACACTGCCAGCAAAAAAGGTGTACAAAAGGAGGGAGACTGGGGTCCCCTTCCTGATGCTGACTTCTGCTGACCAGATCAACCCCAGGTGCTGGAGTGGAGGAACACCCAGCTGTTCATCCCGATGTTTCCCCAGTTAGACCAGCGATGACATCCACACCAGGTGTCAGAAAAGGAGGCTCCTCATTCCATGATGAGTTCCAGTCAGGGGCATGCTAAAGCACAACGCCATCATCTTTCCGTCTGGATGTTTCTGAAAAAAATGATGTTTCAGAAAAGGAGGGGAAAGGAGGGTGTTGATATGAGGAGGGTGCAATAAGTCACCTTCCATCCAACCGGTAAAGAATCCGAATATTCAGTCCATTCTTCCGTAAAAGGAGGGTAAGGACTTTTTACAGCAGCGGCAGCCGAGCGGGCGCACAAATGTGACATCATGGAAAGCGCCGTGGCCTGCAGCAGTGACATACTGCAGCCTGACAATGAACCAACAACAATCTGAGATTATGTCCCCAGAGACTTTGTTTCCAGATTAGATGACAGTGAACAAGAAACTTTCCAAAATCTGGACTTCAGAATAATTTCCATTAGATAGATTTGCCATTAAGAGAGATTTCCAACCAGCTGATTGCATTGCAGAGTTGAGATTAGGTGTAAGGTTACTTGTGCAGATTGGAATTGGAGAGTTGGATTCAGTTAGGAGTTGATCTGTTTTCTTTTGATTATATGTATTTGTGTTGATATGCTATTTGATTTAGAGATTTTAAGATTTTTTTTCCTTGCTAGATTTTTTGTTCTCCTTCCTGTTAAATGATTAAAGTTCCCATGTTTTTTTCACCTGGTCAAAGACTTCTAGTATCTTCTGATTGGTTTGTTTTGGTTTCTAAAGTTAGTCACTAATCACTGAGTAGAATCAGCCATCGCAGTAACAGTTGAGTCAAAGAAAATAACATTTTTTACAAGAAATGGAGTCAGATGAGGTCAGAGTCAAAGAAAATTAATTGTTTGTATTGTTAATGTTCATATAATTCAAGACAAGACATTGTTTTCAGTAACATTTATAGTATTTCAGACCAAAGGTGTGAAAAAGGAGGGATTGTTGAGTTATAAAAAAGTTATATGGCCCTTTTTCTTGTCAGGAGGTGGCCTACTGTCTCCTGTCCCCTGGGGTCTCAGTCTAGGCTAGGACTGTCTCCTGTCCCCTAATACTGTATCTGAAGTCTCTTTTATAAGGTCTAAAGTCTATCTAAAGAGACTTCAGATACAGTATTAGGGACCACTAAGGTTTATATAAAAGAGACTTCAGATACAGTATTAGGGACCACTAAGGTCTATATAATAGAGACTTCAGATACAGTATTAGGGGACCACTAAGGTCTATATAATAGAGACTCCAGATACAGTATTAGGGACCACTAAGGTCTATATAAAAGAGACTTCAGATACAGTATTAGGGGACCACTAAGGTCTATATAAAAGAGACTTCAGATACAGTATTAGGGGACCACTAAGGTCTATATAAAAGAGACTTCAGATACAGTATTAGGGACCTCTAAGGTCTATATAAAAGAGACTTCAGATACAGTATTAGGGGACCACTAAGGTCTATATAAAGAGACTCCAGATACAGTATTAGGGACCACTAAGGTCTATATAAAGAGACTCCAGATACTGTATTAGGGGACCACTAAGGTCTATATGAAAGCATCCAAAGATCACCATGTCATGGGATCTTTAAGTTAAATGGTCCTTGCCTTAAAAAAGCATGGAAGTCCCCTGCTCTATATCATTATGGTGTAATTATAAAGACAATTAAATATTTCAGACAACATAATGCCAGTTTTAAGATTTTGTTCATAACAAAATATGACATTTTTACATCTAAAAAAAGCTAAATCAGCCACGCCCACATGCACCAGTCAATATGACACTTCATATCCTGGTTACTACTCGCCCCCAGACCACCTGTACCAATTTGGGTGGAATTCTGCACCAGTACCCGACCCATGTCCAGTTGGTGTCTCTCCTGCCTCTCTGTCGTCTTCAGGTCTCTTGACCTTATACGAGTCTTTCAGCTCTCAGATGTGCAGTTTCCTCTCTTATCTTTAATCTCCTTATCAGGTTTCGGGTGGTTTCTTCGTTCGCTAACAGGAAGCTGCCGTTTCAAGTGACATCTTGTAATGTCACTTGAAATGTTTCATTAATTAATGCAGTACCAGTTACTTACTAGAACTGCACTGTGGACAGGTGT
>NC_048409.1:29309854-29315216 GCF_013103735.1 Etheostoma cragini
GTGCTTTTTTTATGTTTTTGGTGTTTTTTTCCAAAGCTTTTTGATATTTATAATGTTGACATTTTCAGCTTGTTTTGACGGCCCATTTTTTGTGACAAAATAAACAACAATTGACTGCAAACGGGTCAATTTGACCCAAGGACAGCGTGAGGGTTAAATTACTTTTTGGCCTTTAACTTTTTATTGCACTCACGATAACAAGCGGAGCTGTCCTCAACTCAAACATCCAGTTAACTAGTCAAAGTAAATAGAAAAAGCACATAAAACAACAACAATCCAGACAGCTGTAATTAGTAGTAGTTAAACAGGTTGAAGTCCTACCTGAGCTCCAGAGCAACATGAACAGCACCAGTACACGACCCATGTCCAGTTGGTGTGTCGCCCGCCTCTCTATCGTCTTCAGGTCTCTTGATCTTATACGAGTCTTTCAGCTATCAGATGTGCAGTTTCCTCTCTTCTCTTTAATCTCCTCATCAGGTTTTGTGGTTTCTCCGTTTGCTAACAGGAAGCTGCCAGTTCAAGTGACATTTCGTAATGTTTCATCAATAACTGGACGTCCCTCCACCTAGTCCTGGGTCTCCCTCGAGGCCTCCTCCCAGCTGGACGTCCCTCCACCTAGTCCTGGGTCTTCTCCGAAGCCTCCTCCCGGCTGGACGTCCCTCCACCTAGTCCTGGGTCTTCTCCGAAGCCTCCTCCCAGCTGGACGTCCCTCTACCAAGTCCTGGGTCTTCCTCGAGGCCTCCTCCCAGCTGGACGTCCCTCCACCTAGTCCTGGGTCTCCCCCGAGGCCTCATCCCAGCTGGACGTCCCTCCACCTAGTCCTGGGTCTCCCTCGAGGCCTCCTCCCAGCTGGACGTCCCTCCAACTAGTCCTGGGTCTTCCCCAAGGCCTCCTCCCAGCTGGACGTGCCTGGACCACGTACCTAGGGAGGCACCCAGGAGGCCTCCTTACCAGATGTAAGATGTATCAATAATATATTGATATCGTAACATCAGACTACTATTGTCTTACATTTTGTACATCGGGAAATTGTAATGTAAATGTTGTCTTTTCCTGGTTTTAAAGCTGCATTAGAGTAAAGTGATGCGCTTTTCTCAACTTACCACAGTGTTTTATTATTCACCTTCAACCACTTAGTCATTAAATTGACATATCTGATGATAATTTATCAAAAATCTCATTGTATGAAAACATGTTGAGCACCATTTGTCAACCCTAGAATATCATCCTAACTTCGAAAATGAGGTATTTGATCAGGAATATGATATTTAGGTAGGACTACTATTGAAAAATAGCTGATTGGCTAACACTGGCGCATTTACAGAAATGTTGATTAATGTGCATTGTTCTAATCAAATAAATACATAAATGTGATTTTCTGCATATCGGCCAGCCCGCCCTGGAGGGCACTAGGCCTGGGATGGGCTGTGTGAGGTCCAAAGGGGACCACTGGTGTGAGTTAAAGACTTTAAAACCTCCTTAAAACAATAAGGTGGGTTATATAAAGACGCTGTTTAATAGAAGGTCAGATATTCTAGTAGGTTAACCAAATAATTATTAAAATAAAAAATAAAAAATGTAACCCTTGTGTTTTTCTGACAAAATTGAAAATTAACAATTTAGTTGATGCTTTTTATCGATGTTTTTAACTTATCTTACGTTTCTCTCCGTCTTTTCCCACATTTTTTATATTTGTCACTTTTTTGACGTGTTCAACACTACGTAACACCAACCTATTAACTTTAGTTTTACAGTTATTTTTAGAATGTATGGTCAATAAACCTCATTTATAGGAAATTATACCTAATGTTTGAGTTAGAAAAGCAGAAATTAGGAATTATTGAGACTAAAATTAAAGGAATGGATGTTGATGATAATCACAGACTGGAATATGTCAACTTTTACTCAATACTATTTCAAAAACACTTCCATTAGTTTTACAATGCTATAAAATTAAATAAGACGCCCCAAAATTACCCATCAAAATATATATATGTACATGTGTGTGTGTGTGTGTGTGTGTGTGTGTGTGTCTGTATATATATATATATATATATATATATATATATATATATATAAATACATATATACATACAACGCTTTTTTAATGCTATTTTTAATGCTTTTTTTACCCTTTTTTTAAGCTTTCCAAGGCTCACCACAGAGTTCACCTGACTACACCTGAGGCAGGGAGTTAAAATCAAACGCTCCTTCAGGAGGAACCGCCCCCTTCAGGTGAAATCAATCCACTTAATCAGAGGCTAGAAAAAAAGCCTTGCTCATTCCCCCCCCCCCAGCCAGCCCTGATGTGTGCGTCCTGTAAGTTGATTTACTTTTAATGCACACAAGTTGTGTTTCTGTTTGAGTTTTTGTTATCTCTCTGCAGTTAAAAACCACACACACAGACAGAACCAATCTGAGACCTGTATCCTACTACAATCCAGATCCACATGCTCTAGATTGATTTCAGTTACCCAGCTTTACTAACCCTAACAACAGCGGTCTGCAGTTTAGTGTCCCAAATTCCTCTAGGACCACGCCAAGGCCCCTGATTGGTCGGGGTTAGGCATTTGACCTTGAGTGTTTAGGATAGTCGATTCAGTCAATTCAATGTTGTGCAAAACCTGGCTGTCATCTTTGACAAATCTATGTGTTTTAACTGTCATGTGAAATCTGTGGTTCGTTCCTGTTTTTTCTCAGGAACATTGCTAAGAACAGATCTGTGGTCTCTCAAAAAGAGATGGAAATGCTTGTTCATGCTTTTATTTCTTCAGGTGTGGACTATTGCAATGTTCTGTACACTTGCTTAAACAAATCATCTATGGATAAATTGCAAGTTGTTCAGAATGCAGCAGCAAGACTTGTGTCTAAGACCAGCAGGAGATCACATGTTACTCCCGTGCTTAAGGCTCTTCATTGGCTACCAGTAGGTTTTAGAGAGCATTTTAACATGTTAATTACTACCTACAGAGCCTTGCATGGACAAGCCCCTCCTTACATCCAGGATCTACTGCACGCATACACTTCTGGTCGTTCTCTGAGGTCCTCAAACCAAGACCTTTTAACTCTCCCCGGAACACGTTTTAAAACCAGAGGTGATCGAGCCTTTTCTGTGGCGGCTCCAAGGCTCTGGAACTCTCTTCCCTTAGGCTTGAGAGCCTTGGATTCTGTGGAATCTTTTAAAAAACACCTCAAGACACATCTTTTTAGACAAGCTTTTAACTAGCAATATGGCTTAGTATGTTATGTGTTGCTGTTTTATTTTGTTTTTACTGTAAAGCACTTTGTGAAACTTCTTGTCTGTGAAAGGTGCTATATAAATAAAGTTTTACTTACTTACTATTTACAAGGCCAAATTCATTTCCACGAGACGTGTGTGACTCGAACATCTCACATTTACCGACAGAACGTACAGCGAAAGACCGCGCAAAACGTTTCAGACCGTCCCGCAAAACTGTAAACATTTTCAGTTAAATTTTATTTATAAATCACAACAGTTATCTCACAACACTTTTCATAGAAGAGCAGGTCTAGACCGTACTCGGTGATGTTATTTACAGAAACCCAACAATTTAACACCAACATTTTAAAGGTCTCATGGCATTACACATTAATATGAGTCCCCCCAGCCTACCTATGCCCCCCCCTAGTGGCTAGAAATGGTGATAGGTGTAAACCCTGGGTATCCTGCTCTGCCTTTGAGAAAATGAAAGCTCAGATGTCTGTGAATTTCTTTTGCAAGTTCAAATTTTAACATACAAGTCCAGATTTTTTGTTCTCACGTTAACCTTCATAAACAAAAGCCGTTCAATGTTCTGCATGCAGCGTAGATAGGCCTACTGTAGGTTTGGTGTATACTTGCAGTAGTTCGATCAGACAGTCTGGAACATTGCAAGCTCGCTTCGGCTCGGGCTCTCCTCTAGCAAAGCTGACTCAAGTGACTCGCACAACCCGGTTCAGTTTAGGGAGTCACTCAGAATAACTTGAATCCTTGAAAGGAACCGGGTTTGCCTGGCATGGAAAGCAGGTTAGGTGTTCAGCATTAGTTACCACTATGATTTAACCCTGTAACAAGTGATGCACTAAACCCTGGGTTGAACCTGAAGTTACCTTGTTAGCACCAAATCTCGCTTTGTGGTACAGGCCTCTGCTGACTGCGTCCCATGCTGACGAGCTCCAGTGTTTCCTTCAGATTGACTTCATGTGGTGTTGAAGTTCTTCCCTGTGACCACAAGATGGCGCTCGTGTATAAGTACAATTAAGTTGTTGAATTGGATAGCAAGAAGGACGACAAGGCCGAGAACATGGGGGCAAGGCTGCGTTTATTTAGCTTCACAGTTCAGTCTCATCAAATGTCAACTGGAAGTACACTGTGTTTAATCAATATAAATTTGTCTCGTTAGATGCGGGCAGCAAAATACAACAAATTACCCAAATCACCCTAATCAATTCAAAGTTATTTTAGCAACACAGGTTCATATATACAGTATACAAATAGGTAAAAATACACACAGACCAGACAGAAGTTATGTAAATTAATTACAAAGGCAACTTTACCAATCTCTTTCCACCTAAAAACCTACCAGGAAAGGGAGAGAGTGTGTTCTGAGCCACGGGGAGGCTTTTATTGTGAAATATCAGTGCAGGAATTTAATAAGAATTTATCATTACAAGTTGATTCATATATTTGAGCGGGGGGAGTCTGTGGATCCTCTCCCAGGAGAGCATCAAACACTGATTCCTGCGTTCTGATATCTTGTTTTATGCCCTAATACATGATGAAATTATCTTTATTTACTTTCACCTGAGCCCAACGTCCAAATCGTTTAGATGAGTTTGAACATTGCAACCAAACCCAGGTCCAGTTGGTCCACCCGAGTCCTCCTGATAGAGTGGTTTTGAGGCCCACAGATGTCAAATGTTACTTCTATGCCAGGTGTGAAAACACCTGGACCAAAACACAGAAGTGGACTGGTTTTTAGGGTGACTGCAAGGAACTTTCAACTTCTTATGAAATTGTTTAAATGCAATGCTGATGCCTGTATATAGGTTAAAAAATTGTTAAAAACAAGTGACAAAAACATTGGTAAATGTGAGAAAAAACTTGTCGAAAAAAAATACAAAAGCATAAAAAAAGTGCCCAAACAAATTTGAAAAAAAATCTACAAAAACGTTGACAAAAGCTTAGAAATAAAACATCAAAATGTAGGATCTTCAATCCCATAAAAAACGGTCGATGTGAAGACAACACGGTGGTTTAAAGGTTTGCCGATGTAGTTGTGTATCTGTCTGGGTCTTCTCTAGGAAAGCTCCTCCTGATATCATCCCACGCCTGAACTGCTCTGGTCTGGCTGTGAGAGCC
>NC_048409.1:29315316-29320733 GCF_013103735.1 Etheostoma cragini
AAACACAGCGCTTTCATATTCATATTGAACAGCCAAATCTGATTGAGCTAACTTAATTCTGAGTCGGGTACATACAGCTGTAGGTCTCCATTGCTGGCTGAATAAGATAACTTCCTCAATGCTGCCTTTTCATTTCCCATAAACCTATGCATTGCTGCGTGCACCTGCAACCATGTGGCACTGTCAGATGGAGTGTAAAACTAAGCTCTTATTCTTGATGACTTCTCCTGGATCTACTTTAGCGTGGATGGTACCTCATTTGGACGCTTTGAACAAAAGCATCTGTGAAATGTAGATTAGATTAGATTATACTTTATTTATCCCACGACGGGGAAATTTTGTTGTTACACTAGCAGCATTTTTCAATAACAGCAAAAAACAATAACACACAAACAAGTAAGAAGACAAGAAATACAGGCAAGCAATAGACAATGAAAATATGGTAGACTGAGTAAGTAAAATGGCGTCAAATAAAGGAATTTTAAAGTGCGGTTGCCATGATAAGAGAAACAATATTGCGGTGTAAGTGACGTTAAAATTAAGTTGAATGTGTAATTAGAGCAATGAAGCAAGAGTCGGTAGCATCATTTAAATTATATTAACCTGAGACCAAAAATATTGAAAAGTAAGTACTTGTAAATGCAAGCAAAAAGACTGAGATTACAGTTACAGCTGAAGTATTGCCTGGTGAGGTGTTACCTGAGCAGTTGATCGCCAGGATAGAAATGGAAGGGTACGACTTTGGTAATATACACTCCCTAATGGCAGACTTGGATTGAAAACAAGTTGGGCTAATCCACCAACTTCCTATGGACCACTCCATCACTTTCCTCTCTGTTGAAACCGCAGAGCCACAGTAAAGATGTCTACACACTACATCTGCTGCCTTTAGGGTCCAGGCAGAATCTTTATCATCCACTTTACGCCACTCTCCATCTTTCTTCATCTCCAGTTCACCGGCACAGCGACTGGATCCTCTCGCCAACTGGAAATTATCGGGCTCTGAGCAGACAAGAGTAATTGGTCAAAATAGATGTCACATTTATTAAAATAGAAACTCAACTCAAGCTACAGCTCCTCTCCTCTACCTGAGCAGGTGAGTCCTGCAGCTTTACCAGAAGAGCAGGTGTTTCTATCTGAGCTGTCACAGTCCAGCAGAGCAGACTCATGGCCTCTACACTGGAACTCTTTGGTCCACACTGGAGCCTCCATGTCTCCATAGAGCGCCCCCTGGAGGACTGAAGGAGCCCCACAGCCAAGCTCCCTGCAGACCACCTCTGCATCCTGCAGGTCAAAGTCTTCTTCACACACTGAGGACCAGGACTGGTTAGACTTTACTTCCAGTCTGCCTGAACACAGACTAGTCCCATTTACCAGCCTGACAGAGTCTGGAGAACAGAGAGGGAGAGAGAGAATCAGACAGGGGTCCCCTTCAAGTCCCCTTCATCAGTTAAACTGAACTATAAACTACTGTATTGTTGACTGAGCTCTGCATCATCTACCTACAACTTTCACCTGGCGTCACAGAGCTCTGTAGCGGTATTTTATTACTGAATGTTTCAAATTATTACATAATGTGAGTGTTCTTACATAATGAAGTATAAATGCATGACATTTTGAAATTTTTGTTTATAAGTTGTTATCACATAACTCGTTGTTACAGGCCAGTTCAGAGACAGTCCCCTTCTGGGAGCTGATGTGAGAGGAACATCTTGGAAGGTTTGAAGCCATGAGCCTCAACAACAAACCTACTCATGAGCTTGCTTTGGAATTTGTGTTGTTGTGTTACTGATGGTTTTTACCTGAGCAGATGATCTCCAAACTGGTAGCCTCAACACGGGACCTCTTTGTTAAACATTTCTTCAGTCCAGGTCCAGACTCGAGACAGGAAGGTGTGATTCTGCTAGAAGGGTTTGAATGTCTTTTTGATGAAGCTCCAACCACAGAGCCACAGTCCAGATGTCTGCAAACTACGTCTGCTAACTCCAGGTCCCAGTTACTGTCACCAACTTCTCTCCACTCTCCCTGGCTCTTCACCTCCAGCACACCAGAACAGCGGCTGGATCCTCCCATTAACCGGATATCATCAATATCTGAACACAGGTGAGGGAGTAATTAGTCCAGAGAAATATTTGGTATATCTATTGCATGAGACAGGTGAGTAGGAGAGAGACGAGTAGGTCAAAGGTTTAAAAGAAACTCCCGCATACTCTAACTTGCAAACATAACTAAGAACTGATGACGTTTCGTTACCAGTGCCCGAACGATATATCGGACGGCTGATATTATCGGCCGATATTAATCATTTCCCGATCTATTGGTATCTGCATTTATAATGGCCAATAAAAATGTCATTTGTCTTTTATTTTTTAATGACAAATAAAATTTCTGATAAAGGAATATTTCTTTATGAGCGTAGGCATTGCATAGTCCGTCCACCAGAGGACACTCTACAACGTCCCTGTTAGTGATGGTGTTACATAGTCTGTCCACCAGAGGACGCTCTACAACGTCCCTGTTAGTGATGGCGTTACATAGTCTGTCCACCAGAGGACACTCTACAACGTCCCCTGTTAGTGATGGCGTTACATAGTCTGTCCACCAGAGGACGCTCTGCAACGTCCCTGTTAGTGATGGCGTTACATAGTCTGTCCACCAGAGGACGCTCTACAACGTTCCTGTTGGCAACACTGATTTTACTGCACAGACTTTCAGAACTTTAATAAATTTTTTACGTTCCTCTGTTATGTTGTGACAATAAAACAAATTCTTATATTATTTTAGTGAGAACTCATAAATAACTACAAACAATGAAAATCTGTCTTGTTACGCGTTTCTCTTTTTTTTTTTTATCCTACATATTGGAATATCGGATTTATAAATAACAAAGTATTTGTATTAGTATCGGCCTAAAAATCAGTCGGGCTCGATTCAGTACTAAACCTAGATCTAAAACCTTTTTAAATGTATCAAGTCAGAAAGTGTGCGAGAGTTTCTTTGCAACAAGAGATTAATTAGTTAAACAATCTCCTGTGTAATTCTACATTTATATATAGTTTCTCCGTTTTACCTTTTACCTCTTTCTGGTAACCTTGGAGGAATCCTAAAAACAACAGAAAATAAATGAAAAATGTGTCCTGCTCTGGACAGGTCAGGCAGAGAGGTTACAGTAGAAACATCCGTTACGGTGTCTCTCCAAACTTAGCTCAATTATAACCTGTCTCCTGCTAGTTGTACTACTGCACTTAGTTTAAAAAAAAAATGAGCACATTCATAATATTTATTGCAAGAAATGTGTTATAATGACATAGAAACATGTCTCACAAAGTACTGGAATATATATATACTGTATATACATACATACAGGTGAAAAGTTTGGTTACACCTTCTCCTGTTGACTGTTGGGAAACATCTTGAAGCTCATGAAGAGATGCCAAGAGTGTGTAAAGCAGTAATCAGAGCAAAGGGTGACTTCTTTGAATAAACTAGAATATATGACATGTTTTCAGTTATTTCACACTTTTTTGTTAAGTACATACAGTGCCTAGCAAAAGTATTCAGGCCCTTGAACTTTTTGACCTCTTTCCACATTTGAGACTTTAAACATACAAATATAAAACTGTAATTTTTTGTGAAGAATCAACAAGTGGGACACAGTCATGAAGTGGAATGAAATTTATTGGATAGTTCAAACTTTTTTAACAAATAAAAAAATGAAAAATTGGGCGTGCTAAATTATTCAGCCCCTTTACTTTCATTGCAGCAAACTGTCTCCAGAAGTTCAGTGAGGATGTCTGAATGATCCAATGTTGACCTAAAGGACTAATGATGATAAATAGAATCCACCTGTGTGTGTGATCAATTCTCCGTGTAAATGCACCTGCTCGGTGATAGTCTCAGAGGTCTGTTTAAAGCGCAGAAACTATCATGAAGAACAAGGAACACACCAGGAAGGTCCCAGATACCGGGCTGGAGAAGTTTAAAGCCGGATTTGGATACAAAAACATTTCCCAAGCTTTAAACATCCCAAGGAACACTGTGCAAGCTATAATATTGAAATGGAAGGATGATTAGACCATTGCAAATCTACAAAGACCTGGTCCCTGTAAACCTTCAGCTCAGACAAGGAGAAGACTGATCAGAGATGCAGCCTAGAGGCCCATGGTCACTCTGGATGAACTGCAGAGATCTACAGCTAAGGGGGGAGACTCTGTCCATAGGACAACAGTCAGTCGGACACTGCACAAATCTGGCCTTTATGGAAAAGTGGCAAGAAGAAAGCCATTTCTCAAAGATATCCATAAAAAGTCTTGTTTAAGGTTTGCCACAAGCCACCTGGGAGACCCACCAAACATGTGGAAGAAGGGGCTCTGGTCAGATGAAACCAAAATCGAACTTTTTGGCCACAATGCAAAACCATATGTTTGGCGTAAAAGCAACCAAGGTCATGACCCTGAACACACCATCCCCACTGTCAAACATGGTGGTGGTAGCATCACGGTTTGGGCCTGCTTTTCTTCATCCGGGACAGGGAAGATGATTAAAACTGATGGGAAGATGGATGGAGCCAAATACAGGACCATTCTGGAAGAAAGCCAGATGGAGTGTGCGACAAACCTGAGACGGGGAAGGAGCTTTGTCTTCCAACAAGACAATGATCCAAAACATAAAGCAAAATCTACAATAGAATGGTTCACAAACAAATTGTGACCGTTATTGCCACTCTGCATTTTAACCCCAACCGGTGGTCAGACACCGCCTACAAAGAGCCTGGGTCTGGGTCTGTCCCAGGTTTCTGCCTAAAGGAAGTTTTTCCTCTCCACTGTCACAATGTTGCATGCTCTGGAGGAAACTACTAGAACTGTTGGGTCTAGAGTCTAGAACTCCTCTATCTGTATAGTGTCGTGAGATAACTCTTGTTATGAATTGATACTATAAATAAAAATTGAAATTGAAATAAACGTATCCAGGTGTTAGAACGGCCAAGTCAAAGTCCACACCTGGATCCAATCGAGGATCTTTGGAAAGAACTGAAAACTGATGTTCACAAACGCTCTCCATCCAACCTCACTGAGCTCGAGCTGTTTTGCAAGGAGGAATGGGCAAAAATGTCAGTCTCCCGTTGTGAAAAACTGATAGAGACATTCCCCAAGCGACTTACAACTGTAAGCGCAGCAAAAGGATGCGCTACAAAATATTAACTTAAGGGGGCCAAAAAATTTTCCACGCCCAATTTTTTAGTTTTTTATTTGTTAATAAAGTTTGAAATATCCAATACATTTTGTTCCACTTCATTTTTGTGTCTCACTTGTTGTTGATTTACAGTTTTATATCTGTATGTTTGAAGCCTGAAATGTGGAAAAGGGTCGAAAAGTTCAAGGGGGCCGAATACTTTCGCAAGGCGTTGTAATTCCACA
>NC_048409.1:29320833-29336200 GCF_013103735.1 Etheostoma cragini
TTCCTAGAAGTTACGGGTTCTATGATAATAACGCATCCCTCCATGACACTATTTGGGGATTGCTGCTTCCCAAAATGCTTGTTTTTTGGGGGTTTTTTTGCAACCGTTTTTGTAAAATAGTTGCACATTTTTGTTGTGATTAAATAGAGGGAGAAAGTGAATATAAAAAAAAGTTGAGTTTTTTTTGTGCATAAATCTTTAAAAATAAAAGCAAACTTGTTTCAGGGAGAATAAAACTACTCTCTTCCAGGTAACCTTACCAAACTGGCTGCACGCATGTATGTTTCCCATCAATGAAATGAAATACCATTTTTAATATAAATATATACTGATTACAGCAGAGACGTCGGCAGTATTGACGGCCAAATAGGCAAAAACACAATATTTGGTTCTATATTGACAGGTGCGATATTTGAAACTTTATTAAAACAAAGTTTTAAATTACATTTATATCTGCATTTATCTCAACACCTAGAGACTTTCAAACATAAAAATGTCCTTTATTAAATGTAATTATGTCAAAATGACATGTAAACATCTTTTTTAATTCTGTTGCATTGGAACAGCTTGAAAACCGCCACACAGCCGCCACGCAACTGACACGCAAGAGAATTGCCACGCAGCCAGTGTGCCTTGGGTCTATTTGCATTTAACCTGATCCCTGATCCTGAACCTTATCCATGTGTGCCATATCAACATATTCAGAACAAACGCAGCTTTCTGTATAGTGAGGCCTAAATCTCTCCTAGAGCAATGTGTAAAGAGATCATTTGGCCATAAAGCCTACGGCTCGTTTGGACCTCGGTCCTCAGAGGGTTGATTTCCCATCCTGGCCTATGACTCACATTCATATGCAATCACACTTTAATAAAGTTCTTTTTGGCCTTTAACTTTTGTTGCGCTTACGGTAACAAGAGGCGCTGTTCTCAACTCAAACATCCAGAAACAAATGACAGTTAACTAATCAAAGTACATAGAAAAAGTACATAAAACAACAACAATCCAGACAGCTGTACTGTAGTTAAACAGGTTGAAGTCCTACCTGAGCTCCAGAGCAACATGAACAGCACCCGTACACGACCCATGTCCAGTTGGTGTGTCCCCTGCCTCTCTATCGTCTTCAGGTCCCTTGACCTTATACGTGTCTTTCAGCTCTCCTAGGATGTGCAGTTTCCTCTCTTATCACTAATCTCCTCATCCTAATCAGGTTTTTTGTGGTTTCTCCTATCGCGTAACAGGAAGCCGCCAGTTCAAGTGACAGTTCGTAATGTGTCATCAGTCAACAGTTCATCCAGACCTTTACTTTTCTTGTCGAAATACATTTTTAAAGGGCCAATACATCTAGAATCAAACAGTTTTTAATGTCCGTTGTGGAAGTATAAACTAGGGCTGGGACGGTTACTGCAATACCCCACTAGAGCGGTCATGTGACGCCTACCGCGGGTCTAAGCTCGTCACCATCATCACCGCAACAAAACATTTACCTGCACCGATGCACGGCCACGGTGGGTCTAATGACGTGGACTCCTTGATTCTAATGACATGGACTCATTGATTCTAATGACATGGACTCATTGATTCTAATGACATGGACTCATTGATTCTAATGACATGGACTCATTGATTTTAATGACATGGACTCATTGATTCTAATGCATTAGTGCATTAAATCTCAAGAATCAAAGAAAACAGCTCTGAAAACACACAGACATCCTGTTAGTTACACTTTAGTAAAAGTTAAATTGTACATGTAAAAGACTAAAGGGGAATAGAGTTAATAAAAATAGGAAAAGTAAATAGTTACAAGTCATAAAATCATTCCAAAACCTTTCAGTGACTTTTGTATTAAAGTTTATTAAACAAAAAAAAACGCATTAATGGTAAAACCAAACATGGAAGTGAGAAAAAAAAAATATCTATCTATCTATCTATCTATCTATCTATCTATCTATCTATCTATCTATCAACCTATCTATCAACCTATCTATCAACCTATCTATCAACCTATCTATCAACCTATCTATCTATATATATATCTATCTATCTATCTATCAACTACACACTAGTAATCAAATATTGTTAATATTCTACATTTGGTATTCTGTATGTCGTCGCTGCCGGGCAGGAACCTTGTATCAAATGTATTCATAAAGCCATCTGTGTTATGGTTTTGGGTATTCTTTATCCTGTTATCTTTCCCTTCTCTGTGTTCCCTCCCCATGTGTTCCCCTGAGTGTCTGTATGTTCTGTTTCCTGTTTTATTTTGAAGTCGGATTTTTTGTCACGTCCTGTCTTTAGTTTTACTTCCTGTGTCTTCCCGCTCTTGTGATTACCTGATGTTTTCCACCTGCTTCCCTGCCCTCTTGCCACCTGCCTCTCGTTACCTCGTTACCTTCTTACCTCATTACCTTATTACCTCGTTACCTTAACACCTCGTTCCCTCGTTACCTTATCACCTTATGTATTTAACGTCTTTCCTTTCCTCTTCTCGTGTCAGATCCTTTTTTCAGTCTTGTGTCTATGTTCCCTGCCGTTCCTCTTCCTGCCTGAAGTTTTCAACCCTAACCCTAACCCTTACACACCACTTAAGAAAGTTGGTGTGTATATTTAGGCGAAGTCATGATGCCATGTTTAGAGCTTAATAAAATGTCTTCAAATTAGCATTTTTTTTTTTTAATTTCCTGAGAAGCAGCAGTTTTGGACAAACAAGGTTTACGCCCGACAGCGGCGATATATAAGGGATTTGTGATTAATTTGTGATTTTATCACATCAAATACAGAAAAGCAATTATTTAAATGAAATTCTAAGATCTCAGGCTCCCTCCAACCATGCTCATTAAATATGTTCATAAACAAAAGAGAATCAAAAACTTAAAATAATGCAAAGAGCATTTTGAGCAATGTTGAGCGATTTCCCGAATATTTCCCTTTCAAGTCTATGAGAAATTGTTTGCCGTTTTTTGCCGATTTCGTGAAAACCGAGCGGCAAATCTCTTAGAAAAGTCATAGCACACCATTCCCGATCATTACACACTTTTCGGTGTATTTTGTGTGCGCGTGTTGGCAACGCTTCGGGACTAGTAGCATGACAAAAATCTGGCGGAAGAATAATAAGTATAAGGCAACATCAGTGATTGTGCCGATTGCTGCTATTGCAGGACATCAGCACACTGAAATATCAAAAATAACATATATATATATACACACACACACTGTATATACTATATAATATACATACACACACTGTATATACTATATAATATACATACACAGTGGCTTGAGCAAGTTTACACACCCCAGGCTAAAGTTGATTAAAAAGAGGAATAAAAAAACAAATTTTGGAAATTGATCTTAATGCCTTAATTCAAAACAATTGGGAAAATCCAACCTTTAAGGACACCAATTTTCTTTGTGAATGAATAATGTATTGGAAATAAATAAATGTACTTCCTTAAAATACAGGGGCCATAATTATACACCACCCTATGTTTATTTATATTTTAGTCTTTTTTTAAAAATTTTTGTTTGTTCTAATGTTTTTTGACGTTTTTGTCAATTTTATTCCAATTTGTTTGTCACTTTTTGGTCATTTTTTAATTATGTTTTAGTCTTTTTGTAAAAAAAAAAGTGCATCTTTTTCCAATATTTTTGTCACTTTTTTAGCATTTTTTTTTTTTCTGCATTTTTGTAAATTTTTTTTTTCAACATTTGTCACTTTTTTCAGCGTTCTTTTGTCATAGTTTTGATACAGAAAGTCTTCATAAACAGGTCATATTTCACTCGAGGACAACAGGGGGGTTAAGGAGCCCCTTGCAGATGCTTCTCCTTGCCTCTGGGCTCCGGTCTCTTCACCCCCGGCCTTCAGACCTGGAACCTGCGAGACCCCGATCCTAAATCTCACTGTTCACTTGTCTCAGCTTCTGTTTTCTGCTGGTCTGGAAACACATGACAGCAAACATGTGTTGTTTTAGGTCTCTTCTAACTAAATATATAATGCTTAATACTCAATTAAACACAATCTTCCTCAGAATAAAGATGTGCAGTACCTTAGAGGTGACGCAGAGGGCAGTGATGAGCGAAAGCATTCCCAGGAGCAGGACGACAAGTCTGACAATCAACTCGGTTAGAGAAGCTGAAACACATGTGGAATCATAACGTCTGATCATTTCCATCAAAGGTAAAGCTGCCGATTTTGTCACACATAACTGCACAAATGTGATCTGAATCAGACAAACTTTGACTGTAAAGCGTGTTAAGAAAGTCAGTGGGACATTTCCCTGTTTGATTTAGACATAAAGTGTCTATACAGTTAAGTGTTGTTACCTCTACACTTTTCCAGCCATCACAACTCTAGTGTTGGTTGAAATAAACAGATACTTTACCGATTTACATGGGTAAATATGTTGAACACGAAAAAAATAAATAAATGTAAAACTAGCTTATAAGTTAGTTTTACGTAGTGTTAAAAACATCCAAAAAAGTGACAAACGTTGGGGGAAAAAAGCGTCACAAGTGTTAAAGGGACAAAAAAGTAAGAAAAAGTGAAAAACCTCGACATAAAAGCGTCAACAATGGTGTAGATCTTTTGACGGGAAGACAACACAAGGGTTTTATAGGTTGTAAAAAGGTCTCTGAAGGGTTGACCCTCCTGTTGTCCTGTTTACAAAAACTTTCTTTATCAGAACGATGACAAAAGAACGCTGAAAAAAAGCAACAAATGCTAAAGAGAAAAAGTACAAAAAGGCAGGAAAAAAATCAACAAAAACATTTTTTTGAAACGTTGAAAAGGTGACCAAACAAATTGGAAAAGCGAGAAAAACTGTAAAAAAAAAAAAGAAATAAAAAGAAAATCGGAATATGGTCCGTTTACAAAAACTTTCTAAATCAAAACTATCAGAAAATAATCTTTTTTGAACGCTGAAAAAAATGACAAAAACATTGGAAAAAGAGACAAACTTTTAAATTGACTAAAACATAATTAAAAAACTTCAAAGTGACACAAAACTGGACTAAAATTTACAAAAACGTCAAAGTGTAGAAAAAGAACTACATTCAACCAGAAAAACAAAAAGTTGCAGGTTGACGGGAAGACAACACCAGGGTTAAGACACGTAACACTTTAATTTTAGTTTTTGTTTTATTGTTATTAAGATGTGACCAAGTTGTAGGCACACTGTTAACATTTCTGCAGAATTTTCTAGTTACCTGCGAGAGTGAGATGGAGCGGCCGACTCTCAGAAGAGAAGTTATGGGAGAAAACATAGAGGTGGTAAACACAGCGGTACTCCCCCCGGTGGGTGGGGTCTGCAGCAGGGAACAGGAAGTGGGCCGAGTGGTTGACAGCTGGCAGGGTGTAGTTCTGTACTGGGTCGGGGGTGGGGACGATGAGCTGGAAGGAGCCTCCTGGGTACTGTGGTCTGACGGAGCAGCTAATGGTGAAGTTGGAGCCCATGAGCACCTGGAACCTCTTCTCCTTGGCCTTGTAGACCGCGTCGGGGGAGGGGGAGATGTTTGGTTGAGCCAGCAAATCTGTTCACGAAATAGGAAATTAGGCTAAACTAAGCCGTGAAAATAGAGCCCAAAGAACTGAATCACTGGCACGTCATCCATCGTGTTTCTGATCAAAATAAATCAATCTCCTCCAGGTGAAATGTTCATACATCAGGAACCAGACAGGAATAGCTTTAAATTTTAATATATTCCTCTATTTTCCTAACTGCTCATCCTGCTATCATTGATCCGGGCAACACTCATGAACGGGTTCATAAGACATCGTATAAAAACTAATGCACAACAATTAGTATGATATTCTAAATTAGGTGAGCGACGGCCCATCACATTACGACTGCAAAATTAAGTCTAGTGATCTTTAGAGTTAAATTTAGCTGAGAAAGGAAGTTGAGAGCCCCATGAGGCGGCCATTGCACATGAGTTTAACTGAGAAAAGGTGGCCGTCATGCCGCAGGGACACTTTATACACTAAAACGACTAGTTAGGATTAGAATAAAAGATTGTGGTTTGGGTTAAAGCACCGATTCCATTAAGTAGTCCTTCTTTTTTATCTGGGTGAAGGATTAGAGTTTTCCTCTTAAAGCTACATTGTGTAACATTTGTTGTTGTTCATTATCAAAATCTGTGTTGCCCGTCCAGGGCTGTAGTCAAGACCACCTTTGTCGAGTCCAAGACAAGTGCAAGACCAAGTCTAGTCGAGTCCAAGTCAAGACAGAGTCCAAAGAGGTTAAGGTCTTATGCACAGTATCAAGACAATCATTTTGGCTTTCACTTTTCCTCCATTATTATTATCAACATAATAAAGACACCTGGACTCGGTCGAGACCAAAAGCCATATCTGGCATGACCAGTGGCTGAGGCCGAGACGAGTCAGAGTCCAAATACTAGCGAGTCCGAGACCACAGAAAAACGGTCTCGAGTCCGGACTCGAGTCTAACACCGGACTCGAGTACTACAGCCGTGTGCCCTTGACAAACTTGTCCTTTGTTATGAATATTGACCACCACCATAAATTCCAACTATTCCTATGTGCTTGACATTTTACAATTTGCGTTTGCATGAACTGGGGTAGACGCTCCATATTCATGCGGCATCTTGAATTAGCCGGTAAGGGACATTCAGGACGCAGTGCTCCACCTTTCACGTTTTTGTCTTCAACTTTGCTTCCTGGCCCGGGCAAGTTAGAAGAAGGAGACATGGAGGACCACACCTATTCAAAACCCAAATTTCAGGAACAGGAGTCTTCTTCGCCAAGAATGAGAAAACGTATGTTGAAAAGAGCAAGAGATCGGCGTCATCAGCAAATAGAGTGAACCTTGGAGCTGCTTTGGACGCTACACACCAAATCCCGACTAATTACCCTCCGGACCACTGCAGTCTCTTCTTCTTTCTCTCTCCTTTCCGTCGGGTGACTTTCCTACTCACACCCCAACAACCACGGCTGATAGACGGCCTTTTGTACACTTTTGCTTTTTGTAGCGTGACGGCAATACGTACTTTGAACTGTGCGAAAAGAGAGAGTGAATTGCGATATATGATCTCAACGCTAGATGGGACTGTACATGAACTCTGCTCTCGGGCTTGTGTTTTAGGAGCCAAACCTCCACCCTAACCTCAGCCCTACACGGATCTTTACTCTTATACAGCAGCAGTCAATGTGGTGTAGACAGCAGTGAATGTATGGACTACATACGAATTATAGTGCATTACTTTTTGCATAGCTATATGTACGAGTGGTTCATGAGAACAGCCTGATCTTGGTCCAGGTTGCGAGCAAAGCAATGTAACCGCCTTAATCATAGATGTCATTAATGGTGTTACCTGTGCAGGTGATTTTCAAGAAAGAAGAGCTGTACGTATCGTCGGTTGTCACACATTCCTTCAGTGCAAATGTAGACTGAACACAGGACGAGTTGATCAACCACACAGGTAATTGTGAAGGTATTCCATTGTGAAAAATACTTCTTGGAACAGCAGAACCGCAGCCCAGTTGTTGACACACTGCATCCGCAGACATCTGGTCCCATGTATAATCCATGTCATTCACTCTTCTCCACTCTCCGTGTTTTTTTATCTCCAGTTTACCAGCGCAGCGGCTGGGCTCTTCCACCAACCTGATATAATCTGAACCTGAGCAGAGAATAAATAATAATTAGTAGAGGAAGTCAGCCAGTGCAGCAACTCAAAGCTGCAGCTCCTCTCCTCTACCTGAGCAGGTGAGTCCAGCAGCTTTGCCAGAAGAGCAGGTGTTTCTATCTGAGCTGTCACAGTCCAGCAGAGCAGACTCATGGCCTCTACACTGGAACTCTTTGGTCCACACTGGAGCCTCCATGTCTCCATAGAGCGCCCCCTGGAGGACTGAAGGAGCCCCACAGCCAAGCTCCCTGCAGACCACCTCAGCATCCTGAAGGTCAAAGTCTTCTTCACACACTGAGGACCAGGACTGGGTAGACTGGGTATACTTTACCTCCAGTCTGCCTGAACACAGACTAGTCCCATTCACCAGCCTGGCAGTCTGAGAGTCTAGAAAGTGTCAGAAACAGAACAATGGTAAATGATTGTAAAGATTTATTTACAAAGAATATGTTCACAGCATTACTCTCTAACTGGGACGTTTTGGGTGCAATTGGTGCGATTTCTGTGGATGAAGTACACAAGAGATAAAAAATACAGGTTGTTCTATGTATTCTGTATAACAATACATTACGTATTTCCTTTAATTCATCTTCCATGTTAGCTAGCCTACTTTATATACTACCGCATTACAGTGTTGTGTAGTTATGTTGTTTTTACAATTATCATTGTATAATGTCTGTGATTCATTAATATCTAAGTGACTGGTCACTGTGTCTAAACTCAGTTTTCAATCCCAGTAAGTCAAATAAACTGAGTCTCGATGATCCCAGTCTCCGGGGCTTGATGGTGGACGGTGTTTAGCTGCTGGTGAAATTACACCGGGTTACGTGCGTAAAGAACAAGACACATTTCATGGTAATTTTAGAATAACAGATGTGAAGAAATTACCTGAAAACTACCAGAATCATTTTCAGGGCATCTCTGCACCTCTGTTATTCTAATATTACCATGTAAGAAAACAGGTCGAGATGCTGGAATGATTATCATAAATGGTGTTACCTGAGCAGGTTATCTCCATGATGTTAATGGAATATGTAAATTCTTTAAAACATTTCAAGAGTGAAGATGCATTACAGTCAGATGTGATTTCCCAAGCTTCTTTTGGTATCTGATTTTGCCTTCTGATTGAAAGAGCCAAGCCACAGCCCAGCTCTCCACACACCCGGGCTGCTAATCCCAGGCTGGGGCTCCCGCCAGTCACTGGTTTCCATTCGTCCCGGTGTTTCATCTCCAGTGTGCCATCACACCGGCTGGCTCCTCCAACCAGCCTGACCACACCAGGTTCTGGACACAAACAAGACTTCATCTTGGGTAACATTTCATACTTAAAGAAATTGTTTACCTTCATGTCTAAGCCTTCAGGTTGTAATGTTAATTTTTTTTTTCACTTGTCTGGTCGGTCAAGTGAAAACAAATAAAGTTAGAAAAAAACATAAAAACTGAAAACGAAGATTGAAAGAAAAATTTGACAAAAAAACTACCAAAATTCAATCGAATTTTACTGTTTCTGTGAGGCATTTTTCATCCAATGTCACTTAATTCTGATAAAAACGTGTAGATGGAAACACAGCTAGAGTGACAACATTCACACCTCACACATTGGCTTTAAAACAGATTGATTTATACATGTTTTCTTCTACCTGAGCAGGTGAGTCCAGAAGCTTTGCCAGAAGAGCAGGTGTTTCTATCTGAGCTGTCACAGTCCAGCAGAGCAGACTCATGGCCTCTACACTGGAACTCTTTGGTCCACACTGGAGCCTCCATGTCTCCATAGAGCGCCCCCTCGAGGACGGAAGGAGCCCCACAGCCAAGCTCCCTGCAGACCACCTCTGCATCCTGCAGGTCAAAGTCTTTATCACACACTGAGGACCAGGACTGGTTAGACTGGATAGACTTTACCTCCAGTCTGCCTGAACACAGACTAGTCCCATCCACCAGCCTGACAGATTCTGGAGAACAGAGAGAGAGAGAGAGAGACTCAAATTTTTAATTTCTTTGTTGAACTGCTCTCTGTCTTCACAGCTGACTTTTAAATTATTTCTATTTCATTTATAGAGAGAGTATATCTTGAATTTATCTCTTCAATCCAATGCACACTGCTGAGTACAGGAAGTGTAAACACAGGACTTACCCCTTAACGCTAACCCGTAAAACACAGAACCTATCCTAAACCCCTAACCTTAACCAGTAAAACGCAGGACTTACCCTAACCCTCTAACCCTAACCAGTAAAACACAGGAGTCATTATACCACGTTGAAATCTTTAGTTCTTCATCTGTGTGTTTATTAATTCCAGTGTAGATCATGCACACGTGGTTCATAGTCTGTCCTTCACCACAGTGACAAAGAAAGAAACTGCAAAAGTACCGACACTGACCTGAGCAGGTGATCTCCAACTTGGAAGGGGACAGTTCTGGGTTTTTTTCTAATAAGTTAATATAGTCGTGTAAGCAAACACCAGAAGGGAAACCTCGTATTGTTCGTTGTGAAACAACAGAACCACAGTTGAGCCGTCTGCACATTTTAGCTGCCGTTGCCAGGTTCCACTCATACTGGTTATCTATTGGTGTCCCATACGGGTCATGCAATGCTGTCTTGTACAGGTCATACTGGTCATTGACTGGTGGTTTCCTTGACGGGTCATACTGGTTATCTACTGGTGTCCCATACGGGTTTAAAGCAATGACCTTAGACACTCGTACAGGCTTCAAACGTCTTAAAGGGTTATACACCGATTTCCACTCTCCCTGGACCTTCATCTCCAGTCTACCAGCACAGCGGCTGGCTCCTCCCACCAATCTGATGTCATCAGTCACTGCCAAACAGAGACATCAGTACATTAAGTCATTACTATTTAGAAAAAAAAAAGGGGCAAAACAAGTCATTGGTTTCAGATTTTTTTTTTTTTTTTTTTTTTTTGTACCTGAACTGTCTTCAGCCCAGAGCGCTGAGGAGAGGACAAGAAAGAAAAAACAAAGAGTTTTAATTTAGCAAGGATACAAAAAATCATTAAATTTATGAATCTTCAGCTAAAATGTGCTTTTGTTTTTGCTCTTGACGAACAAAACAGATAAAAAAAACTGTGGTGCTCTGCAACTCTGGGTGGTTGTTTCTACTTAAATAGAAAATAATATTTACTAGTTACCTCCTCATTTTCTACTTATTACAGCTGTTTGGATGCACATGTAATGTTTTACAGCTTGTTGCGTTGTTCACACAAAGCTTGCATTACAAACAGGATAAAGTACTAATAATAATTAGTTTTTTTATATAGTAGCTTTAACCTTCTGAGGACAAAAGACACGCCAGCAAGTCCAACACTCCTACTCAAAAAGCGATATTACAAAATTTCATTTCAGACATTTATTTACTATTTAATTCATACATTAAGCTACTTTTGTGAACGCAAGACTTTTGTAACCTCATTAAGCATAAAAACAATTTAGTGTAGATCTGTTTTCACAAGAGATTTGAGAAATATTTCTGCTTCGGGGAAAAAAGTATCTCCTTATACATTACTCTGGAAGAATTCTGAGTGTCACTATACAGAAAGCTGAGTTTGCATTCAATAATTGGATATGGAAAAAGAGTTCTGTGCAAAAAAAAAACATTAAAAGGAGAATTTGAGAAGAAATCTTAAATTGCCCTCAGAGGGTTAAAAAACACAGTTTACTAAGTAGGCCTACTTTGATGGACAAAGCTGAATATCCAGAGGTCAATCAACAGAGAGCTCAGCAGTGGCCAACAATTCATTAACACAGCATTAGCAAGCATCAATGTGGCTGAAAAATCAAGACGACAATGCACGTATATACGATATGGAAAATAAAACCAAAGTCACTTTTCCTCTTCGTTCCCCCAGCAGGTTGGGAGGGGAATTGTAATTAAAATTTGCATGTCTTCTTCCAACAAGTTAACCCTTGTGTTGTCCTCTCGGGTCAAAAACCTTTTTTTTTTACCCTTTTTTTCAACATTTGACATTTTCAACACTTTATTATTATCTTTTTATCTCACTCCCACCACCTTACTACCACTAATTTTACACTACTTTTTAGAATTCATGGTCAACAACCCTCATAAATGTAGAATTATACCTAATATTTGAGCTAATAAAGCAGAAATTATGAATTATTTTGACTAATAGTTAAAATCAAAGAAACATATGTTGAGTGGATGCTGTTTTGAAACCATTTCAATGTACACCCAAAATTCAATGAAAGTGATCAACTGTATTTGCCAAGAGCGTTGCATGGAATTGAGATAATTAAGTTAAAAAGAAACCCATATTTATGATGTAGACATTTTTAAAAGGGGTCAAATTTGACCCGAGGACAACAGGAGGGTTAATGAACCACTGAAAGGATTTTGGAAACATTATTTTAAAGGTACAGTAGAATCTTTGGTGTTGGATCGATCAACATTGAAATCAATCATTATCAATAAATAAGGTCTCTGTTGTATTACTGTGTTGCAAACTGGGATGTAATGAAGGACAAAACAATGCCATGTGGCAGAAAAAATGAAAGATTAAACGAGACAACTTCACATGAAAGCAGTACTATAAAAATGGGTTTTAGGAAGTCATTTATTACAGTTCTAAAAGGACACTTTAAGATCCTTTTTTGGGGCTTTTCATGGCATTTATTTGACTCAATAGCTTTAAGACAGGAAAGGGGGGAGAGAGAGAGAGAGAGAGAGAGAGAGAGGAGGGACGACATGCAGCAAGAGGGTCGGATACAAACCCGGGCCGCTGCCAAGGACTCAGCCGACATGGGGGACACACGAGGTAGACGTGGGACTGCAGGGCCAGGAATCAAACCACCATCTTTCTGAATGGCGGGCGACCGCTGTACCACCTGAGCTACAGCTCTTTAGATTCAAGCCTTGTCTTTGGAATCCACCCCAGGATCTTAGGCTGCGACCTGGCTCACGGGGGGGGGGGGGGGGGGGGGGGGGGGGTCCACGTAACTGGTATGTAGCTAGGAGATAGACCAGCTAGGACCACGTAGCTAGGACCTAGACCCAGACACGCTCCAACATAGATTGGTAAAATCTTAGAATGAATTCTAAAATAAACATTAAGCCAATTGAGCGAAGCAAGGATTGGAGTCATGTCATGTTGGTACCAAAAAATAAAGTACCCCTAACCCGTGTGTTGTCTTCCCGTCGACCGTGAAAAAAAAAAACACGTTTTGGTAACTTTTTTTCAACATTATTATCGCTTTTTCTGACATTTTAACACTTTTTTTAATGTTTTTGTGTTTTTTTTCAGTTTTTTTATATATTTAATGTTGACATTTTAAGCGTTTATTTCGACAACCCATTTCTTGTGACAATTTTTTTAACCTGAAAACGGGTCAAATTTGACTCAAGGACAACATGAGGTTTAAAAACAAAGAAATGTTTCTTTTTTTTCATGTATTTTTCTCAGAGATGGAGGAAAGTACTTTACTTCAGTAAAAGTAACAATAGCACAGTGTAGTGATACCCTTGCCTCCCTGCCTCACTCATCCGTTATTAAACCTGAGTCCTACCTGAGCTCCAGAGAGACACGAAGACAATCAGCCCTACGTGATCCATGTCCACGCTGAGTCTTCTCCGGGTTCTGTCTGTCCTCTGATGCACGTCTGCTCGCCAAAATAAAAGAAAACTACTTCCTGTTCGTCTCTACTTCAGGCCTTCACAAAGCTGTAATGTGGGCTGGTTTCTCTCAGCACCAAATACCTCTTTGGTGAATTATGTAAATTTAAAAAAATAATAATATTCGTACTTAACAGTCATAATTTCCATGAAACACACAGAGTGATGTTTATCTGAATTCACGTGTTGAGCAACGTGGTGAGGGGTTAAAGCCTGCCGGCGGTGCTGATGGGGAGGTGGATTAGGTTTTTGGTTTCCGCTGTGTTTGTGACAACAAAGATCAAAGATATTGAGACGAGGCAGTTGGTAGAAAGTTTATTCACCCTCCTGTTGTCCTCGGGTCAAATTAGACCCGTTTACAAAATCTTTCTATATCAGAACGACAAAAGAACGTTGGAAAAAGTGACAAAAAAAATGTTAAAATTTGACTTAAACAGGATCCAAGACCAAAACGTGACCAATTAATGGCAAAACAGTGGCAAAATACCATTGAACATTAGAAAAATCAATAACAAAAGTAATATTAAAAAAATTGACCAAAACATAATTAAAAAATGTCTTAAAGTGACAAAAAATGTCAAAAAAGTGGAAATAATGTCAAAAACATTAAAAAGCAACAAAAATGTTGTTAAAAGAATTGACTAAAACATAATTAAAAAACATCAAAAAAGCGACAAAAAAACATCAAAACATTGAAAAAGCAACGAAAAATTGTTCAAAAAATGACTACAACATAATTAAAAAAATCGACAAAAAATTTGAATAAAATTGACAAAAACGTTGTGAGAAATGTAGAATAAGAACAAAAAAATGTTGAAATTTCAACCCAGAAAAACACAAAGTTGCAGGTCGACGGGAAGACAACACGGGGGTTAAAAAAAAATTAAAAATTGGAAAAAACCTGAGAAGCATTGGGAATAATTATATGAATAATAATACATACCTATGTAAATACCTATTATAAAAGGATATGTGAAATCATGCTTAAATGTAATTTTTCCATTACAATAATATCTTTATTCTACACAAAAATAAGGAAATATTGCATGTAAAAATCTTTAATAAACCCGCTCACAACTGTTTAAACCGAGGCCAAAACATTCATTCATTCATTCATTCATTCATTCATATTTATTATACAGGAAAGTCAGAAAAAGTAACATTACATTACAATGGAAAAACGGGCCCGACTCAGTTTAAAAACTGGTTTTCAGCCGGTTCCTGTTCTGCAGAAACATAAAACATCGGTACAGACATTAATACAAGACATCGATATGGAAAGATACATTTAGACAACTAATACAACAACAATACAGTTACATAAGGACAAAGACATTTATACAAGACATCAGCTGTGATCAGTGTGTGTAATTGCTGAGTTTCTGCTCAGCAGCTTCTGATATTATGAACACAATATTTAATTACTTGGTTAACGCTCTTAATTTTGAGGTGTTTATTATCAGAGTGTGAAGTTGAATACATACTAGTGAGTTAAAGCCTTCAGTTAGCTCTGCTCTTCTTCATCAGATACGTTGCTTCCTCTTCCTCTTTTAATCATCACATCAACATTATGTGGTTTTTGTCATGAGTCCGATGTGTTTCCTGCAGGATGTTCTGCTGCTTTAAAGGCTCTACCCACAAAATACTTCAATCTTTAATTTAATTTCCTTTTAATTGTCGTTGCCCTATCCAGGAAGTTATTGGACCTGGTTATCCAGACTGGAGTGGGAAGCTCACCCTACCAACCGGGAGACAAGTCAACAACCATCCGTCTATCCGTCCATCTTTGTCCACTTATCGGGTCGCGGGGGCAGCATCTCCAGCAGGGTACCCCAAACTTCCCTTTCCCGAACCACATCAACCAGCTCCGACTGGGGGATCCCGATGCGTTCCCAGGCCAGGTTGGAGATATGATCTCTCCACGTAGTCCTGGGTCTTCCCCGAGGCCTCCTCCCTGCTGGACGTCCCTCCACCTAGTCCTGGGTCTTCCCCGAGGTCTCCCCCCAGCTGGACGTCCCTCCACCTAGTCCTGGGTCTTCCCCGAGGCCTCCACCCAGCTGGACGTCCCTCCACCTAGTCC
>NC_048409.1:29336300-29343073 GCF_013103735.1 Etheostoma cragini
AGGACTAGGTGGAGGGACGTCCAGCTGGGAGGAGGCCTCGGGGAAGACCCAGGACTAGGTGGAGGGACGTCCAGCTGGAAGGAGGCCCCGAGGGAGACCCAGGACTAGGAGGGATTATATCTCCAACCTGGCCTGGGAACGCATTGGGATCCCCCAGTCGGAGCTGGTTGATGTGGCTCGGGAAAGGGAAGTTTGGGGTCCCCTGCTGGAGCTGCTGCCCCTGGGACCCGATACCAGATAAGTGGATGAAGATGGATGGATGATCATTCACGGTTTTAATATTTTCGACATGCTATACTATGACTTTTACGACTTTTTCGACATACTATACTATGACTTTTTACGACTTTTTCGACATACTATACTATGACTTTTTATGATTTTTTTTGGACATACTATTCTGTCTTTGTATGATTTTTTTAATGATTTTTTTGACATACTATGACTTTTTATGATTTTCGACATGCTATACTATGACTTTTTCATGTTTTTTTAGACCTATTAAACTATGACTTTTTTTAGGCATACTATGACTTTTTATGATTTTTCGACATACTATACTATGACTTTTTATGATTTTTTTCAACATACTACACTATGACTTTTGAATTTTTACGACGTTTTTTGACATACTATACTATGACTTTTTATAATTTGTTCGACATACTATACTATGACTTTTAATGACTTTGTTCGACATGCCATAATATTACTTTTCATGACTTTTTTCGACATGCTATAGCCTACTATGACTTTTTATGATTTTTTTATGATTTTTTCGACATACTATGACTTTTTTTGATTTTTTCGACATACTACACTACGACGTTTTTTTTGACTTTTTCGACATGCTATACTATGACTTTTTATGATTTTTAATGATTTCTTTCGACATACTATGACTTTTTTTGACTTTTTGATTTTTTCGGCATACTATACTACGACGTTTTACGACTTTTTTGACATACTATACTATGACTTTTTATAATTTTTTCGACATACAATACTATGAGTTTTAGTGACTTTTTTCGACATATTATGACTTTTTACGATTTTTTTCGATATGCTTTACCATGACTTTTTAAAACTTTTTTGACATACTATACAATGACTTTTTATGACTTTTTATGATTTTTCGACATACTATACTATGACTTTTTGTAATTTTTTTGACATACAATGCTATGACTTTTTTGTGACTTTTTTTGACATACTATACTATGACTTTTTATGACTTATGATTTTTAGACATACTATGACTTTTTATGATTTATTTTCAACATACTCTGACTTTTTATGAATTTTTATGATTTATTCGACATGCTATACTATGACTTTTAAGACTTTTTCAACATACTATACCATGACTTTTTTAAATTTTCGACATGCTATACTATGACTTCATACGACTTTTTCGACATACTATTCTGTCTTTTTATGACTTTTTTATGATTTTTTCGACATACTATACCATAACTTTTTATAATTTTTTCCACATACTATGACTTTTTTATATTTTCGACATACTATGACTTTTTACGACTTTTTTCAACATGCTATACTATGACTTTTTATGATTTTCTATGATTTTTTCGACATACTATGACTTTTTTTGACTTTTTACGACTTTTTCGACATACAATACTATGACTTTTTTTTGACTTTTTTCGACATACTATGACTTTTTACGATTTTTTAACATACTGTTGTGGAAGACCTCCTGACTTGTCCCGGTCCCCAAGAAGTCGACTCCATCTGGCCTTAAGGACTACCTTCCAGTGGCTCTCACATCTCATGTGATGAAGGTGCTGGAGAGGCTGGTCTTGGCCTACCTGAGGCCGCAGGTGAGTTCTTCTCTGGACCCTCTACAGTTTGCCTACCAGCCTCGACTGGGGGTGGACGACGCTGTCATCTATCTGCTGCAGCGAGCTCATTTGCACCTAGATGGTGGTGGCGGCACTGTGAGAATCACATTCTTTGATTTCTCCAGTGCATTCAACACCATCCACCCTCTGCTACTTGGTGAGAAGCTGCGGCTGATGGGTGTCGGTGCGTCCATAGTCTCCTGGATCACTGACTACCTGACAGACAGACCACAGTTTGTCCGCCTGGACCGTGTTCTGTCTGATGTGGTGGTGAGTGGTACGGGGGCCCCGCAGGGGACTGTGCTGTCTCCTTTTCTGTTCACCTTATACACCTCAGACTTTCAGTACAACTCGGAGTCATGTCACCTACAGAAGTTTTCTGATGACTCTGCAGTTGTTGGGTGTATAAAGGATGGGCAGGAGGGAGAGTACAGGGCACTGGTGGATGACTTTGTGGAGTGGTCTGGTAAGAGTCACCTGCTGCTGAACATTGATAAGACCAGAGAGATGGTGATCGACTTCAGGAGGAAGGGAACGGCTCCGCAGCCCCTTTGCATCCTGGGAGGTGACGTGGACATGGTGGAGGATTTCAGATACCTGGGTGTCAACATCGACAGCAGGCTGAACTGGAAGGTCAACAGCACTGCTGTTTACAAGAAGGGGATGAGCAGACTCTATTTCCTGAGGAAGCTGAGATCCTTCAACGTGTGCAGCAGGATGTTGGAGATGTTCTACCAGTCTGTTGTGGCCAGCGCTCTGTTCTCCTCGGTCATCTGCTGGGGCAGCAGCATCGGAGCCAGCGATACAAACAGACTGAACAAACTGATCAGGATAGCTGGCTCCATGATCGGCTGCAAACAGGACACATTTGAAGCTGTGGTGGAGAGGAGGTCACTGAACAAACTGTTATCTATCATGGATAACCCCGACCACCCTCTCCACCCCCCATTGGTCCAACAGAGGAGCAGCTTCTCTAAGAGGCTCCGACAGTTTAATTGCCGCACGGACCGCTACAGGAAATCATTCCTACCACAGACAACAAAACTCTTCAACACTTCATCCCTGATTGCTAGATGACACTCTGAGACACCACAGTATTGCAATAAGGGCAACCGGAACGATTGGTTCATTTACATTTTGCACATTTTCCCCATCTTGTATATATTTAAATATTTGTTCTTATATTCTTATATTTTATTCTTATATTTTGTTATTATTATTATTTCATGTATATTGTACGTATGTATATTTTGTGTGCTGCTGTAACACTGTAATTTCCCATTTTTTTGGATCAATAAATATCCATCTATCTATCTATCTATCTATACTATAACATGACTTTTTATAATTTTTTCGACATACTATGACTTATTTATATTTTCGACATGCTATACCATGACTTTTTACGACTTTTTCGACATACTATACAATGACGTTGTATGACTTTTTTATGATTTTTTTCTGACTTTTGTCGACATACTATACTCTGACTTTGTTTGACTTGAGGTTGACACCAAGTTGGCTGTGGCTACAGCTAAATTGTCTGTGTTTGAAAATGCATGCGGTGCGGAAGATGTTGAGCATAAAGAGGAATAATGGAGAAGATGCCATGAAAGTCTATCTTCATGCTCGCTTGAAATCGCAAACATTAAGTTAGCTGAACACAGATCCTGTTTTGCAACTTCCTAAAACTGTCTCTTTCCACCAGGACAATTCAGGACTTTTTACGATTTTTTTCGACATACCATACTATGACTTTTTATGACTTTTTATGATTTTTCGACATACTATACTATGACCTTTTACGATTTTTTTGACATACTATGACTTTTTACAATTTTTTTGACATACCATACTATGACTTTTTATTACTTTTTTCGACATACTATACTATGACGTTTTATAATTTTTTCAACATACTATACTATAACCTTTTATAATTGTTTTGACATACTATGACTTTTTATGATTTTTTTTGACATACTATACTATAACCTTTTATAATTTTTACGACATACTATGACTTTTTACGACTTTATCGACATACTATACTATGACTTTTTATGACTTTTTATGATTTTTCGACATACTATACTATGACCTTTTACGATTTTTTTTACATACAATGACTTCTTAGGAATTTTTCGACATACTAAGACTTTTTAGGATTTTTTCAACATACTATACGACAACTTTTAAGGATTTTTTCAACATACTATAACTTTTTAAAATTTTCGACATACTATACTATGACTTTTTTTTATTTCTTTGACATACTATACTGTGACTTTTTTTGACTTTTTTCGACATACTATGACTTAAAACGATTTTTTGACATACTATACTATGAATTTTTATGATTTTTTTCGACATACTATTCTGTCTTTTTATGATTTTTTTCGACATACTATACCATAACTTTTTATAATTTTTTCCACATACTATGACTTTTAATATTTTCGACATGCTATAACATGACTTTTTATGACTTTTTTTCGAAATACTATGACTTTTTACGACTTTTTCGACATAATATACTATGATTTTTCGACATACTATACTTTTTATGACGATTTTTTTCAACAGACTACACTATGACTTATGACGTTTTATGATTTTTTTCAACATACTCTATGACATTTTATGAACTTTTACGACTTTTTTCAACATACTATACTATGACTTTTTATGACTTTTTATGATTTTTGACATACTATACTATGAGTTTTTATGATTGTTTTTAATATACTATACTGTGAGTTATGACGTTTTATGATTTTTTTCAACATACTCTATGACTTTTATGAAGTTTTATGATTTTTTCGACATACTATACTATGACTTTTTTTAATTTTTTCAACATACTATACTATAACCTTTTATAATTGTTTTGACATACTATGACTTTTTATGACTTTTTTCGACATACTATACTATGACTTTTTATGATTTTTTTCGACATACTATACAATAACCTTTTATAATTTTTACGACATACTATGACTTTTTACGACTTTATCGACATACTATACTATGACTTTTTATGATTTTTCGACATACTATACTATGACCTTTTAAAATTTCTTTTACATACTATGACTTTTTACAATTTTTTTGACATACCATACTATGACTTTTTATTACTTTTTTGGACATACTATATTATAGCTTTTTCGACATACTATACTATGACGTTTTATGATTTTTTCAACATACTCTTACGACTTTTTCGACATACTAAACTATGACTTTTTACGACTTTTTCGACATACTATACTATGACTTTTTATGACTTTTTATGATTTTTCGACATACTATACTATGAGTTTTTATGATTGTTTTTAACATACTATACTGTGAGTTATGACGTTTTATGATTTTTTTCAACATACTCTATGACTTTTATGAAATTTTATGATTTTTTCGACATACTATACTATGACTTTTTATAATTTTTTCAACATACTATACTATAACCTTTTATAATTTTTACGACATACTATGACTTTTTACGACTTTATCGACATACTATACTATGACTTTTTATGACTTTTTATGATTTTTCGACATACTATACTATGACCTTTTACGTTTTTTTTACATACTATGACTTTTTACAATTTTTTTGACATACCATACTATGCCTTTTTATTTCTTTTTGGGACATACTGTACTATGGCTTTTTCGACATACTATACTATGACGTTTTATGATTTTTTTCAACATACTCTTACGACTTTTTCGACATACTATACTATGACTTTTTAATATTTTCGACATACTAAACTATGACTTTTTACGACTTTTTCGACATACTATACTATGACTTTTTATGACTTTTTATGACTTTTTATGATTTTTCGACATACTATACTATGAGTTTTTATGATTGTTTTTAACATACTATACTGTAAGTTATGACGTTTTATGATTTTTTTCAACATACTCTATGACTTTTATGACTTTTTATGATTTTTTTCGACATGCTATACTATGACTTTTTATGACTTTTTTTGACATACTATACTATGACTTTTTATGATTTTTTTCGACATGCTATACTATGACTTTTTATGATTTTTTCGACATACTATTCTATAACCTTTTATAATTTTTTCAACATACTATACTATAACCTTTTATAATTGTTTTGACATACCATGACTTTTTATGACTTTTTTGTCATACTATACTATAACCTTTTATGATTTTTTCTGATTTTTTCGACATACTATACTATGACTTTTTATGATTTTTTTTCAACATACTATACTATAACCTTTTATAATTTTTACGACATACTATGACTTTTTATGACTTTTTTCCACATAATATACTATGACTTATGAATTTTTATGACTTTTTTCGACATACTACACTATAACTTTTTATAATCTTTCGACATACTATACTATGACATATTTTCGACATACTATACTATGACTTTTTATGATTGTTTTGAACATACTATACTGTAAGTTATGACGTTTTATGATTTTTTTCAACATACTCTATAACCTTTATGAAATTTTATAATTTTTTCAACATACTAAACTATGACTTTTTATAGTTTTTTCGACATGCTATACTATGACTTTTTTGACTTTACGACTTTTTCGACATACTATACTATGACTTTTTATGACTTATTATGATTTTGCGACATACTATACTATGACGTTTTATGAATTTTTGCGACATACTATACTATGGCTTTTTTTTACTTTACGACTTTTTCGATATACTATACTATGACTTTTTATGATTTTCTCAACATACTATACTATGACTTTTTAATATTTTCGACATGCTATACTATGACTTTTTACAACTTTTTCGACATACTATACTATGACTTTTTATGACTTTTTATGATTTTTCGACATACTATACTATGAGTTTTTATGA
>NC_048409.1:29343173-29352777 GCF_013103735.1 Etheostoma cragini
CTATGACTTTTTGACTTTTTCGACATACTATACTATGACCTTTTTTGACATACAATACTATGACTTTTCGTGACTTTTCTCGACATACTATACTATGACTTATGAATTCTTCTGACTTTTTTCGACATACTACACTATAACTTTCTATAATTTTTTCATACTATGAGTTTTTATGACTTTTTTGATATACTATAACCTTTTATAATTTTTTGACATCTGACTTTAATATTTTCGACATGCTATACTATGAATCGACGTTTTATGATTTTTTGACATACTATACTATGACTTTTTCAACATACTATACTATGACTTCATGAACACACTTTTTTTTTAAATCAACACTTACTTAAAAAGTTGAAGTGTAGTATTTTAAGAATTGTTTTTTACATACTATGACTTGTTACCCCCAAAACTGACTTGAATTTTTTTTCAACATACTGACTTTTTAGCATACCAAAATGACTTTTTTCGACATACTACTTGTGTGACTTTGACGTATCTACCATTCTTTTTGTAGTAGTTTTAAAAAGTCAAGGTGCTCTTTGGTGGAGGGGTGATTAGCATCAGGACCGTTTCCACGCTGTTCTGATACTATACTTTGCCCTTTTTATATCATTTAAAAAAAACAACAACAGCCACCAGATTCATCTTCTTTTAATAATAAAATCTTTATTCTCAGGATTTGGTTGTAAGGAAACATCACATAGCCTGGTGTTACAGCAGACAGTTACAAGTCATTTGGTCAGTCAGTCAGACAGAAAGCCAACTGCAATGAGGACACAAGTTAGGGACAGTGTGCAGATTCAGATGCTATGAGCGGTACAAAGAAGAGGGTCAGATAAAGAGTTTTAAAAGCAGAACATCTGAAATACTAACATGTTTCCAGGCTCACACGGTCGTCTTTGCTTCTCCACTGAATATTAGGGTTGTTTACTGGGGGTGACACCATAAAATGCATGGGTGGGTGTACATAACATCAGTATCTCTCATAAAGTATTCGTATCAAATTCCAACCCACCTGGAGATTAAAGTCTTTCCTAGAAACGTTCATGAATAAAACAGAAATGTGACGCGTGCCAGGCTGAAGTGAAGGATTATGGAGGCAGAGAGTTTTCAGCAGGGGTTAGCTCGAGCTTATTCTATATTAAATCTACGATATAAAGTTCAGCTTTCTCTGTCACAGGCCACAGTTCAACACATGCAGAGCTTGGTATGGACTCTATGAAGCAACATTGGCTTGCTGTCACCTTGCTATTTCCTTTAATTAATTCATAATATTTTCCTCCATCACCTGCATAGTAGCTTTTTTTCCTCATTTAAAAGAGTTGTTAGCAGCACCGTTTCTGCCACTTTGCAGTTCACACCTTCAGCATCTAGAATAAAAATACTGCTTAAAGGGGGGCAACATGAGATGGTGTTCAACCTAACAGATAAAACAAGAACTTATTAGTCCTTTATTCTGACTCAAATGAACCCTTTGGGAATTACAGAAGCAATTTCGCCCCTTTGACAGCAGTATGTTCCACAAAACATTTCAATAAAAAGTCTTTTTATTCCAACAATTGTTCTAAAAGTGGTTGTTGCGTCCCTGACGTGTCCCACCACAGCAGCCGTTGTGAGGACGAGGACAGGACGTGGTCTGTGATAAGCAGGGACACACCGCGCATGTGCGGACGCAGAATCTTCCACAGACGTTATCGTGATTTAGAGAAATCAAGATAACACTCAGAATGTTAACACATCTCAAACTTAGGCAGACAAACAGTCCCCCTGGATCTGGTTTGGGTCATTTTTTATGAAAAAAAAAGCAAAAGGTAAGCTTGTTAGATAAATATATTTCCTTGTTTATTCACTCCTCTGTGACCATAAACTGAATATCTTTAAAATTTGGGAAACAGTGATCAACTTTTTTCTTTCTTCATTTTAGAGCTCAAACAGCTAGTCGATTAATCCAGAACATAATCGACTGTTAATAAAAGTTGCAGCCCTAGTTAGTACTTTTTATACTCTACTGACACATTACAGTAAAGTGTTTTTAAAATACAAAATACAGTGTGGAAAAAAAACAACACATGAGCCCGCAACAAACAAACAGTGAATATAGAAGAAAAAATAAAGATGCAGGCACGTAAAAACCCTTCGAGAGAACGGCTTAAAACTCGTGTTTGTGGGTGAAAACTTTGTCCCATTTTCAGGAAGGAACTTTTCTTTCCAGCAGCCATCAAATATCAGCCGTCTCTCTTGTGACTTGATCAACAAGATGGACGTTAGAAATCACTAATGTCCTGTGATGCCCCCCCCTCCCTCCCATGTCAACATTTACCTGCACTCTGATTGGTTATCCCCGTTTCTCAGAAGTGTGCAGCGGGGTGAGGATGCGGCAGCTGCCCCCCGTTGGTTTTGTCTCTCAGCATGGTGAGTGCCGTGTTGGAGAAGTCCCTCAGGACGTCCACCGTCTCCCTCTGCAGGAGCAGGGACTCCTGCACAAACTCCTGCTGGCTCTCCACCAGCAGCTGGACCGACTGGGCCAGCACCTCCAGGGACTGGGACACCGAGGTCAGGAGCATGCGGCTGGCGCGCTGCTGCTGCAGGCTCTGAGAGGCCATCTGGGCCACCTGCTCGCGGGCCCCGCGGTGGGACGCTCCGCCCGGGAGGGCGTCCGCAGCGCCTGGGCCTGCGGTGGGAGGAGTATGAGGTGGGAGGACTGAGGAAGAGGAGGAGGGGGACGGTTGATGGGCGTTGGAAGAGGTTGCATTAGAGGAGGACGATACTGCAGCAGGAGGCCCTGGGAGGGAGGAAGAGGAGGGCTCGGGGTGGGAGGCGTTGGCTGGAACAGATTTGGAGGGTGCTGTAGAGGAAGGTGACGTAGAGATGGAGGCAGGAGGAAGTGGGGGAGCGAATGAGGAGGAAGGAGCAAGGAGGGAAGAGAAAGTCATGTTGGAGATCGAGCGGGGGTCCAGCGGGGGCGGAGCGGCGGAGGAAGAGGCGGCGTCGGGTTCTGACCCCGGAGGGAAAGAGGAGGACGTGGAGGCCAAGGGCCCAGGTGCAGGTCTTGGGGAGGTGTGGTTCTGGGTGGTGTTGTGGTTCTGGCTGTTTCGGGAGTAGGTGTGGACCGGCTTCATCCTCAGCAGGGTGTTGTCGGGCAGCGGGTCCAGGGCCGGGGAGGAGGGCCGGGGAAGAGACGAGGGGTAGGAGGAGAACAACGAGTCGTCGTTTTCTTCAAAGTCCATGGCGTGTTCTGGGAGATCAAAGGGACCAAACATGTCGGTGAACTTAACACTCACGCACAACTTAACCAAAACAACGACTCGTACTAGACTACGACTACTAGACTCGTGGTCACGAGTCTAGTAGTCGTAGTCTTGTACGTCACAATAAAAAGTCACAGTATAGAATGTCAGAGAAAAAAAGAAAACGTCCTTAAAAAAGGTCACGGCTGCACCAAATACTTGGATCATTCTAAAATGTAACATTTAAAAAAAAAAAAAAAGGTCCTGGCACCAAGAAAACCCGTTTCATTTGAACTTAAATGGTTACCTCCCTCCCTCTCGTGCCCTTAAAGCCAGAAGCTGAATATAAAACTCGGTCTCACCTCCGTCGTCGGCCAGGTCAAAGTCAGGGGACGAGTAGAAAGGATCGCCTGCAAAACATCGCCACGCTGCGGTTAGTCAATAAACAAAGGACTCGAAGGCATCCAGTACCAGTCAAAAGGCCTCATCATTCACTTCCAGCCCCCCCCCCCCCCCCCCCCCCCCCCCCCCCCCCCCCCCCCCCCCCCCCCCCCCCCCCCCCCCCCCCCCCCCCGGTGTATCGCCAGCCCGGTGGCCCACTGGGCCTGAGTTGCCACCAACTAAGAGATTTTGAAAGTACCGTATTTTCAAGACCTTTTTTGAAGTAGTTACAGCGGGGCGGCTCGGTTCAAAACTTAAGACGTAATCATATTTTTAAATCTCCAGTTAGCTTTCAGCACTAGCTTAATTTGGAGCTCTATGGAATCTGTCTTAGAGCTTTTTATAGTTTCAATTTTGCAGAAACAATCGAATTGTGAGCCTGATAATCTATTTGAATCAAATCAAATGAAATTTTCTGAATGGTGCACCCTTTGCCTAAATGTTTGTTATGCTTAACTTCAGTGAAGAAGCTAAACTTTTTTTAATGGCATCATTAAAAAAGTGAAGCTTCTTACTCAGCACTTTATCCACATAAACAGAATATTTATTATCCACTTATTGTGAGAGTGGGCGAGTTGTGTTTTTATGTTGTGGTTAAGATGTGTTTGCAGGAAAGACGAGTGTGTTTGCTATGAATGAGACGTGAGATGTAGTTGGTACGTGTGTGTGTGTGTGTGTGTGTGTGTGTGTGTGTGTGTGTGTGTGTGTGTGTGTAAAATGAATGTGTTGTGAGACGAGGTTTTTATATACGTGTTGCGATGATGAACCTTACCAGAGTGGCTCTACAATTTCATTGTACTTAAAATGCAATGACAATAAAAGGCATTCATTCATCCATTAATTTATATTTTACTTGCTTTCTACACAGCGGTTTCTGCTGTTTTATACTCCCAACAACTACTAACTATCATACGGAGGCTTCGGGAAGGTTTTTTCTATTCACGGCCCGAGATTTGTGTCCCTTTCTCTTTTCTACTTCTACAGAAACATCCTTAAATATTTGCAAATCTCTCGACACACTTCACATAAAATGCTGCCTCCATGTTCCTGCTCTACACCCTCTGCTACAATTCTCCATGTCTCCGTCTGTCTCTCTCTCTCTCTCCGTCTGTCTCTCTCTCTCTCCGTCTGTCTCTCTCTCTCTCCGTCTGTCTCTCTCGCTCTCTCCGTCTGTCTCTCTCTCTCTCCGTCTGTCTCTCTCGCTCTCTCTCACCCCCAACCGGTTGAGCCAGATGCCCCCCCACCCACCCTGAGCCATGGTTCTGCTCGAGGTTTCTGCCTCTTAAAGGAAGTTTTTCCTTGCCTCTGTGTCCTAGTGCTTTCTCTTGGTAGGACCTGGTTTCTGTAAATAACATCTCAGAGTCCGGTCTAGACCTGCTCTTTATGGAAAGACCTGGGAGATAAATAACATCCCTGAGTCCTGGTCTAGACCTGCTCTTAATGGAAAGACCTGGGAGATAAATAACATCTCAGAGTCCTGGTCTAGACCTGCTCTTAATGGAAAGACCTGGGAGATAAATAACATCTCAGAGTCCGGTCTAGACCTGCTCTTTATGGAAAGACCTGGGAGATAAATAACATCTCAGAGTCCGGTCTAGACCTGCTCTTTATGGAAAGACCTGGGAGATAAATAACATCCCAGAGTCCGGTCTAGACCTGCTCTTTATGGAAAGACCTGGGAGATAAATAACATCCCAGAGTCCTGGTCTAGACCTGCTCTTTATGGAAAGAAATGTCGTCTATTTGAATCTCATTTCCTGCATTTCTACATATGTTTAGGGACTATGGTGGTTCAAAATCTAGGAAATATTTAAGTTGATCCTAACCAGAACACAAACATAATTTTATAAGGTGGAAGTTGCACCCTAGGGTGTCTAGGTAAACGTTTAGCTCCACTTACCGGCGAGGTCTTTCTCCGGGGACGAGAGAGGAGAGAAGTCGTAGGACGTCCCTCCGGGTATGGACTGGGAGTTGTCCGTCAAGCTGAGGTAGGAGAAGGGGGGCGCGCTGGGGGGCGGGCCCTTGCTGTAAATCTTGGAAAAATCTTCCTCTTCATCGAGGTCGAAATCACTTTCGCCACCTGAGAACCAATCAACGCACACGAGCTCGTTAAGAAGAGACACTTCGATGGGAGAGGACAGACGACCAAATACCAGACTGTCCCTCAAGTTAGAGGAGTTTCCGTGTAGTCGGGGTGAAAATGTCACGATTCAATTTGGATTTTTAGGCTCAAGATTCGATTCATTAAAATTTGGGGAGGACCCAGGACTAGGTGGAGGGACGTCCAGCTGGGAGGAGGCCTTGGGGAGGACCCAGGACTAGGTGGAGGGACGTCCAGCTGGGAGGAGGCCTTGGGGAAGACCCAGGACTAGGTGGAGAGATTATATCTCCAACCTGGCCTGGGAATGCCTCGGGACCCCCCAGTCGGAGCTTGTTGATGTGACTCGGGAAAGGGAAGTTTGGGGTCCCCTACTGGAGCTGCTGCCCCTGCGACCCGATACCAGATAAGAGGATGGATGTTTGGATGGATGGATGGATAATTTGATTCAAAAACGATTCTCAATTAACCCTCGTGTTGCCTTCCTATCCAACCATGGTCCCTTTTTTTCAATATTATCATCACTTTTTCCAACATTTTTGTCACTTTTTCTCTGTTTTGGGTGCTTTTTTTGTCAATTTTGGTGGGGTTTTTTTCCCCCAAAAAAGGTTTTTGATATTTTTAATGTTGTCTTATTTCGACGGCCCATTCTTTGTGACAAAAAAAATACTAAATCAACTGAAAATGAGTCAGTTTGACCCAAGGACAACATGAGGGTTAAGAAAAACAATTCACAGTCTGTTAATGTAGTATGTTACTTTTGGTTCAGCTTTGATAGTATACATGCCATTACAAAAACTAATAGTAATATGAATTAGAGTTGGGCGGTATCCAAATTTTGAAACCGTCAAACCTCCTCCCTATTTAACAACTGTATCCGGTATTACCGTGACTATTTGAAAAACACTAACAATGAAACACCTCTCCCTTCTCATTAGGGAGGAACCCAAACTGCAGAAGTCCTATTCTTCTTCCAGACCAGGTCTCTCTCCCCTCTCTCTGTCACGTGATGACAACCACACATAAGCATTTTTATGCATTAAATAAATTATATTTAATCCCTGTGTCCTATATAAGTGCATTGCATTTTGTAATTAATGACGCATTTTAACTAACACCGTTGCTATTTTAAGATCCTGCAGTATACAGTATCACCGCCCGACCCTGTTATGGATCAATTTTTTTTTTTCCTCCTAAAGACTTTTAACCCTTGTGTTGTCTCCCCATCAAAAATTGAAAATCAACACTTTTATTGATGCTTTTCTTAAGTGTTTGTCCCTTTTTTTCAATGTTTGTCACTTTTTTTGACATTTAACACTACCTAATTAACTTTAGTTTTACAGTTTTTTGGGGAATTCATGGCCAATAAACCTAATTTATAGGAAATTATACCTAATGTTGAGTTAGAAAAGCAGAAATTAGTTATTTAGACTAAAATTAAAGGAATGGATGTTGATGGATTATCACAGACTGGAATATGTCAACTTTTAATCAATACTATTTCAAAAACACTTCATTTTTTTTTTCAAATGCTATAAAATAGAATAAGACGCCCCAAAATTAATGAAAGTAGAGATTTGTACTTGCCAAAGAGCGTTGGGTGGAATCAATCATGTTATTTTGGGGAATTACAAAGAACATTGATATAGGGAAATGGGTCAATTTGACCCGAGGACAACATGAGGGTTAAAATACCTTTTTAATACCACCTAGGGTTAAATTTAATGCCAACTTTACGGCCATATGATAGAGCATCAGTGTGGATTTAAAGCCGGTGAAAAGAAGGATTTTCCAGGGAAAGTTACCTGAATTAGATTGGAACATTTTCGTCAAGTGCGTTTCTACTATAAAATCATTCGGGGTTATTTTCCGATACGGGTGCTGAAAGGAGACTTTTAAAGTGGTGCCGGTGCCTTTAACAGCACCTGAACCGATACGTAATCCTCTACAGTGATATACAGTCAGACCACGGGCCCTACCATGCACCCGGTGCTGCACAAAGCCCAACGCCAGCGTCTCTACTATGTTAAGACCATCCAGCGCCCAGAGTAAATCAGCCTTCATGCTTCATTCTCTCGCAACAATGGCTCTGCCATTAAATGCCCCGATAAACCCAGACTTTGAGCTTGCGTCCCCTCACCTCCTCTGGGACTCATCATCAGGATCTTGTGCACCATCCTCTCCACGGGGCCCATGCTCTTCTTCCTCACGTTGCTGCCGTTGGGGCCCCGGAGCGCTCGCCGTCCATCGCACTTGAGGTCCGCCCATTTCTTCATGATCTGACGCACCTGTTTGAAAATGAAAGTCATCTATTGTAACCAAGGGGGGTGGGAAATATACCAATACAGCATCGTATCGCAGTATTTTAAGTGGTATTACTGTATCTATACACAGACGCCAAGTATGGATCTGTTATTGTATATTTTATATAAGAGTTGTCAGTTTGTCCCGTTCTGCAGCAATAACATTGAAGTGATATTCAAACGGAGAAATGTTTCTTTTTAGATGAAACAGATGTGGATACGTTTCCTTTTGGGGACGTCACTTAAAACTGGAAAAATTAGAAGTTGGAAAAAAGCTCATAATATTGCAAAATATTGCAGAATATTTGCAATATGTTTAAAAAAATCGCAATAATATCTTATCGGGAGGCGTCTGGTGATTCCCACCCCAAACTGTGTGTTTAAGATTGTTACATCTTTTTTTTTTTTTTTCACGTTGGAGCCTGTTGCTATGGCAACGCCCACTGATGCTTCGATCAAGCAATGACACCATTAGTGGATTAAGACGGGACAGAACAACTAATAGCCGTCAATTTGTTTTATTTATTTAAATGAAATTGTAATTTATACAAGCTAAAATACAAACACTTTTTACAGTTAATTGAACATCTTTGGGTTCTGGACGGCTCCAAACCTAGAAATGCTAATCCTTAATCCTTTAGGAACACCGAGGATTCGCTAGAGATGGGGAACAGAAGTTAAAAGTAGGAATACCGCTGACAGTTTCTATACAAAAGGCTTATATTTAAAAAAAGGCTAATGTTGTAAGTAATGCAGTAAATGTTAAACATTTACATCTAGAACTGCAACAAAATGTCTGACAGCATGCCTCAAATTTGGATAACACACAGCCTGTACATCCTTCATCATCACTAACAGAACTAGGAATGAACAAACCTCTCTGTACATCCTTCATCATCACTAACAGGACTAGGAATGAACCAACCTCTCTGTACATCCTTCATTATCACTAACAGGACTAGAAATGAACAAACCTCTCTGTACATCCTTTATCATCACTAACAGGACTAGGAATGAACCCACCTCTCTGTACATCCTTCATCATCACTAACAGGACTAGGAATGAACCAACCTCTCTGTACATCCTTCATCATCACTAACAGGACTAGGAATGAACCAACCTCTCTGTACATCCTTCATCATCACTAACAGGACTAGGAATGAACCCACCTCTCTGTACATCCTTCATCGTCACTAACAGGACTAAGAAGGAACCAACCTCTCTGTACATCCTTCATCATCACTAACAGGACTAGGAAGGAACCAACCTCTCTGTACATCCTTTATCATCACTAACAGGACTAGGAAGGAACCAACCTCTCTGTACATCCTTCATCATCACTAACAGGACTAGGAATGAACAAACCTCTCTGTACATCCTTTATCATCACTAACAGGACTAGGAATGAACCAATCTCTGTACATCCTTTATCATCACTAACAGGACTAGAAATGAACAAACCTCTCTGTACATCCTTCATCATCACTAACAGGACTAGGAATGAACCAACCTCTCTGTACATCCTTCA
>NC_048409.1:29352877-29355600 GCF_013103735.1 Etheostoma cragini
TGTGTGTGTGTGTAATGTATGGGGGGGTGTGGTGTGTGTGCACGTGTACACGTGCCTGTGTGTGTGTCTGTGTGGGGGATGTGTGTGTTCGACTGTTACACATTCTGAGGTAAGTACCCAATGATCCCCCAGAAAATAGCAGTACACTTCCTGCTGATACAGTGACTTAAAAAGAAAAATAATAATCCATCATTGTATTTACTGTACGTGCGATTTCAACAGTTGATGTAGTTGCACACTGATCACGTAAATGCTTAAATGTGTCTGCCAACACTCATATTTTTCATATTTTGATAATCATTTGCTTAGCTTTTCTTCTGCTGCCCGCTTGCTTTGCTGCTGTGTGGATTTCCAGCTGTTTAGATATCCTGTTTCAACATGTTTTGACTATCTCTATTATCTCTACTATCTCTATTATTTCTAGTATCTCTATCATCTCTACTATCTCTATCTCTACTATCTCCAATTTCTCTACTATCTGCATTTTCTCTACTATCTCTATTATCTCTACTATCTCTATTATTCCTAGTATCTCTATCATCTCTAATATCTCTATTATCTCCAGTATCTCTACTATCTCTATTATCTCTACTATCTCTATTATTTCTAGTATCTCTATCTCTATCTCTACTATCTCCAATATCTCTACTATCTGCATTATCTCTACTATCTCTATTATCTCTACTATCTCTATTATCTCCACTATCTCTATTATTTCTAGTATCTCTATCATCTCTACTATCTCTATTGTCTCTATTATCTCTACTATCTTTACTATCTCTGTTGTCTCTATTATCTCTACTATCTCTACTATCTTTACTATCTCTATTATCTCTACTATCTCTACTATCTTTACTATCTCTATTATCTCTATTATCTCTACTATCTCTATTATCTCTATTATCTTTACTATCTCTATTGTCTCTATTATCTCTACTTTCTCTATTATCTCTCCTGTATAAATGGACCAGTGCTGCACCCATACTGGACCCATACTGGACCCATACTGGACCCATACTGTAGCCATACTGGACCCATACTGGACGCATACTGGACCCATACTGGACCCATACTGTAGCCATACTGGACCCATACTGTACCCATAATGGACCCATACTGGACCCATACTGTAGCCATACTGGACCCATACTGGACCCATACTGTAGCCATACTGTAGCCATACTGTAGCCATACTGGACCCATTCTGGACACGGACCATGCATTCATTGCCTAACACACACTTTACTTTGGAGCAGATTTGAGAATTGACTCCAAAGCCTGATGTACTGCAGTAAAATGATGGAGACCACTACAGCTGGAGGACCAGGAAGGGTGCAGCGGGTCACATTTAACGGGATGAACTCACTGTAAAACATACATTCATGGAGTCTCTCTCTCTCTCTCTCTCTCTCTCTCTTTCTCTCTCTCTCTCTCCCTCTCTCTCTCTCAGACTGAAGGCCTTTGAGGAGAGCGGGGCGTACAAGGCGGTGTGGGGCGGAGGCTCCGGTCAGGATGGCGTGGTGTCCAATCAGCCGCCGTCGTCTCGAGTCTTTGATGAGAGAGAGCAAATGATCATGAGCGGAGGATATATACGGAGGTAGAGAGAGAGAGAGAGAGAGAGAGAGAGAGTTTAATGAATTAGAGCTGCAAAAATTAATTGATTAGTAATCAACTATTATATTTCTCAAACTATTTTAAAAGTCGATTAATCGGTTTGAGTCATTTTTTAAGAAAGAAAGTAGTGCTGCAACTAACCATTATTTCCTAAATGAATGGATGAGTAGTTCGGTCTCTAAAATGTCTGAAAATGGTGGAAAACGTGGATTGGTGTTTCCCAAAAAGCCCGAGACGACGTCCTCAGATGTCTTGTCTTGTCCCACAACTTAGAGATATTCAACTACTGTCAAAGAGGAGAGAAAAAACTAGAACAATATTCAAATTTAAGAAGCTGGAATCACAGATTTGTTTTCATTTCTTTTCACAAATTACTCGAATATCAACAAAGTTGTCACTTCATTTAATCCTTTATTTAATTTTACAGACTGAAGGCCGATAAAAACTACACATAACACATTACAAGAGGGTTAAAAACCAAACACACAACCATAAATACGGACAAACTGACTCCCATAAATCACAAAGAGACACACAACAACAACAACAACAAACATTCATACATACATATACATACAAACATACAAATATATCAATGCCCAATAATTAAACCCGGGACAGATCCAGTGATTCCAGAGTTTTGGAGAATATCGGATATCACGAACTACAAAAAGGCAAATTAATAGTTAATACCTAATCAATTCATCGTGGTAGCTACGAAGAAAAGTAAAAATTTGCTGATTCCAGCTCGTTAAATGTGAATATCTTTTAGTTTATTTTATCATTAAAGGGCCGCAACTAGTACGCTTATCTCCTGGATTAAAAGAGGAGTAGTTTGGTCTCTAAAATGTCTGAAAATGGTGGAAAATGTGGATCAGTGTTTCCCAAAAAGCAAGAGATGACGTCCTCAAATGTCTTGTTTTGTCAACAACTCAAAGATATTCAGCTACTGTCACAGAGGAGAGAAGAAACTAGAACAATGGTACATTTAACCAGCTGGAATCAGAGAATTTTTACTTTTCTTTATAGTTTCCTTTTATATAGACCTTAGTGGTCCCTAATACTGTATCTGAAGTCTCTTTATATAGACCTTAGTGGTCCCTAATACT
>NC_048409.1:29355700-29359782 GCF_013103735.1 Etheostoma cragini
TAGTAGTCCTTACCTAGGTACTGTCAGGGCCCTCATACTCAGCTTCTGACTGGCTAGTAGTCCTTACCTAGGTACTGTGTGACTACTAACAAAGATGGAACCGAAGTGAGATGTCTCACTCTGTAGCTAAAACAGAGAGCTCAAAACCAAGGGTGAAAAGAAGAGCTGCAGCAATGTGCAGTATAACAAAAATAATATGAATCCATGTAAACCTATTCTGATTTAACTTCTAAATACAATTATGAACCTGAAAATGAGCAGAATAGGAGCCCTTTAAGCTGGATGTGGCATTTGTTTGGTCTAAATATGAATGTGGGTAACGTTAGTGATAATGAGACGGTTGCTACAGTTACAGTTACATTTCTAGAAATAAATCTGCAAAGTAAATTCTCCTATTCACTGTTTTGTTCTAACACCGCTGGGCGCTCCCTATCTTTAGTCTCTCTCTATCTCGCTTGAACATGTTGTTGGGCGGCCCTTTTGACCAGCTGTGTGTAACATTATAATTGAATGAATTATGGATTTTATCACTATACTTTGTAGCTGCCTTTACAAGAAAACTTCTCTATTGGCTGTGGTAGAAGGAGACGTCTCTTACGTCCTAAAACCAGCCTCTGGAGACTAGACCAGCTGATTTCTCTATTGGCTGTTGTAACAGGAGACGTCTCTACGTCCTAAAACCAGCCTCTGGAGACTAGACCAGCTGAGTCGCAGCCAACCACTGATTGGCTGAGCTGAGACGAGCCGGTTCAGACCGATGAAACCTTTCCCTGAGACGTTTAAAAAGGTTTTGTCTGGTTGTGAATCTTTGGCTTGAACTGGGCTTTAAAAGGTGAAATTCTTATTGTGACAGCAATCTTGTTTTAAGCTTTATTAATGGAACTGGGCACCCGTTGAGTGAAGACGGTGCGGATCCCCGGAAACCAAGACCTACTTCCTGATTGGCCAGATACACAGACCACAGCACTGGGCCATGTCTGTCAGGTTCTTCTCGGCCTCTTTCATGTCCCTGTTGACGGTGTCCATGCCTTCCTCAATACGCTCCAGCTGCTCTGTTAGGAACAGGAGTTTTATGGTGCCGGGTGTTTTTATGGTGGCAGAGCAAAAGCAGAGACGGGCAGTGGGTGCAACAGATGGTGTCAACCGGCTGATCTGATTGGTCAAGAGCATGTTCAGACCATATGGAAAATCCCCATTCACCAAAGCTCAAGTCTGACTTGTCTTGACTCAAACATGTCGTCAAACAGGTTTCTTTCAACAATCTTTCAGTAGACTGAGTGGAAGAGTGGTGAGTTCAAGTTCAAACTACTTGATACTGATAATGATACTAAATTCAGTTTTAACAGTCTACAGACCTAAAAAGCGTGTAAAGAGGGTAACTTGTCTATCAGTGGCAGTAATAAATGCAAAATTCATCACTGTATGACATACCTCCATGTTACTCCAATAATGAAACTCACCAAGTGTGTAAAGAGGACAGCTTTGACGGTGTTGGCCGATACCGATACGAATATTTGGTGATTTAAAAATCAGATATGCCGAAATATATTTACAAAAATTAAATCCAGAAACATATTACAAAACATCAACAGATTGCCCTAACATAAGTTATTTGTAGTTATTTATGAGTTCTCACTAAAACAATATGATAATTTGTTTAGTTGTCACAACAGAACATCAAAATATGTTAAAGTTCTGATAAATAAAATGTATAAAAATACAAACTTAAGATATGAAACTTAAAGTCCTTTTAACAAAAACACATCAATAAAAAAATAATCTGATGTTGTAGACGGACCTCTGGTGGACAGACTATGCAACGCCATCACTAACAGGGACGCTGTAGAGCGTCCTCTGGTGGACAGACTATGCAACACCATCACTAACAGGGACGTTGTAGAGCGTCCTCTGGTGGACAGACTATGCAACGCCATCACTAACAGGGACGTTGTAGAGCGTCCTCTGGTGGACAGACTATGCCAAAATATTGGGGCTAAAGTCTCCTACCTTGTTTCTTGGAAGACAAGCCATTTTTTTTTAAATTTAGATTTGAGAGCTTTGACTATAATTAAAAGAGGAGAATTTAAAGAGCGATCAAACAGAAGTGATTACCTCCTTGTTCATCCAGCATGACCACAGCTCGGATCCCGGCGTCTTTACTCTGCAGGAGGACCACATGAAGCCAGATTAATACAGATTACAGAATACACATCACTCAGAAGGAAGCTCGTATGGACCATAGACCGTAAAAAAAACGGACAAAGCTACGGAGTAGACTTCCAACGGAGACCAGTCAAGTCTAATTCCTGGTGATGGCTGAGCGTTACTGCGCAGCCTCCAACTGAGCTGGAAGAAGTAGCAACCTGTCTGAAAGCTGTAAGTCTTCTGGTAGCTGTGCAAGAGAAATCTCAATCATTCCCAATCAGCAGAGACGGAGAGCTAGGTAAATGTTAGGAGATAAGTGTGTAACAGAAGTGTTATTACAACTTATGGTGATCATGTATTGGTAGACATTTTGTCTAGAAATTGTTTGGATGGAAAAACACCTTCACCGGCTTTATTTACATGAGTTTTTAACCGAACTTCAGATAATTCGATTGACACGGGGATGGAAACTGAGCTAGTATTATAGATTTTCGACACTCCCCCAGTTTGGAGAAGCAGGAAGCAAAGCGATGTCCTTCTGTGGACGGGGGCAAACGCATGTTTTTCCTCGTTTTGGCCAATTGGACAAATGAAATGAAGGCGCACTTTTCTGAAACCTCAGTTCCAGGGTGAAAAAAATTCTAAAACCCTTGTTTGGACGGCGAAGACGCATTCTTGCGTATTGTTGATGTCATTGTCGCACCCTTTGACCTCTTTTCCCGCAAAAAACATCTCATAACATATTAAGACTATTAGGGTTACCACAGCGAGATATGATGCTCCTTATTGGGTTTTGGTATCTTCTTCTACTGTCTGTTTGTATACAGCGCAAATGCTCAGCCTTCTCCATTTGCTAGTGAATTTCTGTAGAAGAAACAGCGCCACCAATAGGTCTGGAATATGAAGTCGTCGAGGCATTTACAAATGCGCTTGGACGCAATGTTCTTTAAAAACGATGCCAGGGAAGACGGGGAATGAAAAAGTTTAAGGAGTCCCCCCCTGCAGGAGGCCAGATAGAAAGCAGGTTTAAGGAGTCCCCCTGCAGCAATTCAGATAGAAAGCAGGTTTAAGGAGTCCCCCTGCAGCAATTCAGATAGAAAGCAGGTTTAAGGAGTCCCCCCCTGCAGGAGACCAGATAGAAAGCAGGTTTAAGTAGTCTCCCCCTGCTGGGATTCAGATAAAAAGCAGGTTTAAGGAGTCCCTCCCTGCAGGAGATCAGATAGAAAGCAGGTTTAAGGAGTCTCCCCCTGTTGGAGACCAGATAGAAAGCAGGTTTAAGGAGTCCCTCCCTGCAGGAGATCAGATAGAAAGCAGGTTTAAGGAATCTCCCCCTGCTGGAGACCAGATAGAAAGCAGGTTTAAGGAGTCCCCCCCTGCTGGAGACCAGATAGAAAGCAGGTTTAAGGAGTCCCCTTGCAGGAGACCAGATAGGAAGCAGGTTTAAGGAGTCTCCCCCTGCAGGAGATCAGATAGAAAGCAGGTTTAAGGAGTCTCCCCCTGCAGGAGATCAGATAGAAAGCAGGTTTAAGGCACTTCAGCATTTGCAGAACTTCGCCTAAACGCATGCTTTGTCCATTAATATTAACCGTCTACGGAAAACACAGACAGCTGATGTAAAGATGATGATGCTAACATAATAATAAAGTTCTCTCTCTGTGTGCATGTACCTCTTCAACCAGCTGCATCATCCGCCGTGTACTCTCCAGGGACTGGAAGACACAAACAACGGGCTGATCAACATACAGTACATTCAATATACAGCTCAACATGCAACAGTGAGAGCTCATCTACAGACAAGAACATAATGAATGAATGTTCAGTTGGGCTTAAAGGTCCCATGACACGGTGCTGTTTGGATGCTTTTATATAGACCTTAGTGGTCTCTAATACTGTATCTGAAGTCTCTTTTATATAGACCTTAGTGGTCCCTAATACTG
>NC_048409.1:29359882-29365554 GCF_013103735.1 Etheostoma cragini
AGACCTTAGTGGTCCTCTAATACTGGATCTGAAGTCTCTTTATATAGACCTTAGTGGTCCCTAATACTGTATCTGAAGAAAAAAAGCAATTCAAGCAATGTGAGACTAATAGAAACAGTAAATAGACATGTTGTTTTTTAGATAGTGAAAGATATTAAGATTGGACCTTTACCTCTTGTTTTTAATCACTGTACTTACACACACATGCAATTCTCTCTCAAGTCCCTTGTTTTGTGTGTGTGTGTGTGTGTTAGTGTGTGTGTGTGTGTGTGTGTTAGTGTGTGTATTGTGTAAATATCATATTAATCCCTGAGGCCGTCTCCACCGAGTGGATGATGATCCGTAGTAGCCTTCAAACCCCCATGTGTGTGAGTGTGTGAGTGTGTGTGTGTGTGTGTGTGTATGTGTGTGTGTGTGTGTGTGTGTGCGTGAACTCATCCATGCCTAATGGATCCCTGCAGATTGTTTCTATGGCCACCAGGTGAGCCAGGTGTCCTTAAAGAGACAGTCCCTCCGGGCATGGCCCTGGAGGACACATTTGTAACACTGATCCTGTCTCCTTTTTCGGACAAGGTATTGTTGTTGTTTTTGGCCAACTTCAGGACTTATTACCACTAGTTGTATCCTTCTTTATGGTACTGATGCTGGATAAATCTCATTTACATGAAATTACACCTAATTTTGGAGTAAAATATGCAGCAATTAGGAATTATCTTGACTGATGGTTAAGGTCAGAGAAACATATGTTTATGGATGACCACAGATTTTCTGCCGGGCAGACCGTAAAAGTAGTGATATAAATTGGTACAGATGGACATTTGGTTAAATAGAAAGTCATGTTTCTAAAAGAGAAACTTAAAAAACGGGTCAAATTTGACAACAGGAGGGTTTTTATAACGTGGTATTATAACATTCCTTACCTCATCTGTGATCTGATTGGCTCTCCTCTGCAGCTCCTGCTGCTCTGTAAAGATGGGCGGGTCTGACGCCATGTTGGCCTCCCGCGCGTGTGTGTGTGTGTGTGTGTGTGTGTGTGTCTGTGTGTGTGTGTGTGTGTGTGTGTGTTCAGTCCCAGGTAACCAGATTAGGCTGCAGCATCAGCTGGTTTTGGCCCCTGGAGAGCAGAGTGACACACATGATTATTTAACAACATAAACAAGCTGACAGACACACAATATTCTCATCTCCATAAAAACTGTTTTGTTTGCTTTAAGATTACTCAATTGCAATGTTTCCCAAACTTAGGGTCGGGACCAAAAATGGGTCGCAGACCCGTTTTATTGGGTCGCTATTTGGCAGTAAAATACATATCAGTCTTATGTGAATGAGCGTTCTTTTTTTGCTCCACTTGTCTGTTCAGCTCAGATGCTGTGTGTGTGTGTGTGTGTGTGTGTGTGTGTGTGTGTGTGTGTGTGTGTGTGTGTGTGTGTGTGTGTGTAGGTAGGATATGTACTGTATGGAAATTGATTGTTTTTTTTACCTGGCGGGACAGAGAAATAGACTAGAGTAGAGTAGACTAGAGTAGACTAGACTAGAGTAGACTAGAGTAGACTAGAGTAGAGTAGACTAGAGTAGAGTAGACTAGACTAGACTAGAGTAGAGTAGAGTAGACTAGAGTAGAGTAGACTAGTGTAGAGTAGAGTAGACCAGAGTAGAGTAGACTAGAGTAGACTAGACTAGAGTAGACTAGAGTAGACTAGAGTAGAGTAGACTAGAGTAGACTAGAGTAGAGTAGACTAGACTAGAGTAGAGTAGACTAGAGTAGACTAGACTAGACTAGAGTAGACTAGAGTAGAGTAGACTAGAGTAGAGTAGACTAGAGTAGAGTAGAGTAGACTAGAGTAGAGTAGACTAGAGTAGACTAGACTAGAGTAGACCAGAGTAGAGTAGAGAAGAGTAGAGTAGACTAGACTAGAGTAGACTAGAGTAGACTAGACTAGAGTAGAGTAGACTAGAGTAGAGTAGAGTAGACTAGAGTAGACTAGACTAGAGTAGAGTAGAGTAGACTAGAGTAGACTAGAGTAGACTAGACTAGAGTAGAGTAGACTAGAGTAGACTAGAGTAGAGTAGACTAGAGTAGACTAGAGTAGACTAGACTAGAGTAGACTAGAGTAGAGTAGAGTAGACTAGACTAGAGTAGAGTAAAGTAGACTAGAGTAGAGTAGAGTAGAGTAGACTAGAGTAGACTAGACTAGAGTAGAGTAGACTAGAGTAGACTAGAGTAGAGTAGACTAGAGTAGACTAGACTAGAGTAGACTAGAGTAGAGTAGAGTAGACTAGACTAGACTAGAGTAGAGTAGACTAGAGTAGAGTAGAGTAGACTAGAGTACAGTAGACTAGAGTAGAGTAGACTAGAGTAGAGTAGAGTAGAGTAGAGTAGAGTAGAGTAGACTAGACTAGAGTAGACTAGAGTAGAGTAGAGTAGACTAGAGTAGAGTAGACTAGAGTAGAGTAGAGTAGAGTAGACTAGACTAGAGTAGAGTAGACTAGAGTAGAGTAGAGTAGAGTAGAGTAGAGTAGACTAGACTAGACTAGACTAGAGTAGAGTAGAGTAGACTAGAGTAGAGTAGAGTAGAGTAGAGTAGACTAGAGTAGAGTAGAGTAGACTAGAGTAGAGTAGAGTAGAGTAGACTAGAGTACAGTAGAGTAGAGTAGACTAGAGTACAGTAGACTAGAGTAGACTAGAGTACAGTAGACTAGAGCACAGTAGACTAGAGTAGAGTAGAGTAGACTAGAGTAGACTAGACTAGACTAGAGTAGACTAGAGTAGACTAGAGTAGAGTAGACTAGAGTAGACTAGAGTAGAGTAGAGTAGACTAGACTAGAGTAGAGTAGACTAGAGTACAGTAGACTAGAGTACAGTAGAGTAGAGTAGACTAGAGTAGACTAGAGTAGAGTAGACTAGAGTAGAGTAGAGTAGACTAGAGTACAGTAGACTAGAGTAGAGTAGAGTAGAGTAGAGTAGACTAGAGTACAGTAGACTAGAGTACAGTAGACTAGAGTAGAGTAGAGTACAGTAGACTAGAGCACAGTAGACTATAGTAGAATAGAGTAGAGTAGAGTAGAGTAGACTAGAGTAGAGTAGAGTAGACTAGAGTACAGTAGACTAGAGTAGAGTAGAGTAGACTAGAGTACAGTAGACTAGAGTAGAGTAGAGTAGACTAGAGTACAGTAGACTAGAGTAGAGTAGAGTAGAGTAGACTAGAGTAGAGTAGAGTAGAGTAGATTAGAGTAGAGAGCCTTTGGACTTAGATCTTGTAATTGAGATGTTTTCTTGCTTTGCACCTTTTATAGACTAATCATTTCCTCAGTTAATGGCAGTTATAACCATTTGTAGAGTTGTTACATCCAGCCCCTCTCAGTTTGGAGAGAGTCCCGTTCACCACAGAACATCAAGAGTCTTCCTCATTCACCTTCTTCCTCATCTTTACTCTAGCAGCTGGTGATTAGTGCTTAGGCCTAATTATGATGCGTGTGTGTGTGTGTGTGTGTGTGTGTGTGTGTGTGTGTGTGTGTGGGAGCTACAGTAGAAGTGGGGGTGTTTTTTATTGTGTTGTGGGGACCAAACAACTAGTTGGACATTGTCTGATCCTCAGAGAGGATACAGTACTCAGTATAGGGTTTTATATATATGTGTGTGTGTGTGTGTGTGTGTGTGTGTTTGTTTGTTGGTTTATATATGTATATGTCTATATGTACTGTATATTGGGCGATATATCAGCATATCGGATATTGAAATAACCAAATATTTGTATCGGTATTGGTCTTAAAAACCTTCATCGGTCGGGTTCTACAGTGGATCCTGTGGCAATACAGCTGGGGTCCCCAAACTTTTTCAGCTCAAGACCCAAAAAGAGAAATTTGGTGTCTGCCCGGGATCGAAATCTACAAAAATCCACCATGAATCATTGTAACATCTACATTTTTAAACTGTGGACAAATGACGGAACAAACCATGAATTTAAATGTATATGAAGTATATTTATAACATTATAAAAGTAAACAAAAAACAGAAAAGGTCTCTATTCTCCTTTCTGTCTCTCCCCCCTTTCTCAACTCATGTTCTTATCCCCTCCTAGGACACACACACACACACACACACACACACACACATGCGCGCACACGCACGCACGCACACACACACACACACACACGCACACACACAGGCTTCTGTGATCTTTAATCAATTGGTGATGAAAGACAGAAATCCCATTAATAATTCCCATTAATCATTCCCATTAAATATTCACATTAATTATTCACATTAATTATTCATATTAATTGTTAAAGCACTAACGAAGACACTTGCCGACTTCTTCCCTCAGCCCGAAAACACTCGAGACAGAGAGGACGCACGCGTTCCCTCGTATTCTTTATAAACACAATATCCCAAATGGCCTTTGAAGTGTTAGGATTCTGACAGGTGTTGAGGTGTTTTACATGTTTGTCAAAGAAATGCAAGATTATGCAAAACTTTAATATTCTAAGTGTCTGACAACCTTATGGAAAGGATCCCTAATAGATCCCAAATTAAGCTTTCTGTTATCGGGTCAGATCATTTGTGTTTAAACGGAAACTGACCCCGAAGCGCTGACCCCAAAGCCCAAAAACTGTATTTTATCAACGTAAAACCCACTTTAAAAGAATCTAATGAACCCCGTGTTGTCTCCCCGTCGACCTGCAGCTCGGTGTTTTTCTGGGTGGAAATTTCAACACTTTGTTGTTCTTTTTCTACACTTTTCTCAACGTTTTTGTCATTTTTATTCTTATTTTTTGCAACATGAGGGCAACATGGGGACAACATGGGGGCAACATGAGGACAACATGAGGGCAACATGAAGACAACATGAGGACAACATGAGGATAACATGAGGACAACATGAGGGCAACATGAAGACAACATGAGGATAACATGAGGACAACATGAGGGCAACATGAAGACAACATGAGGGCAACATGAAGACAACATGAGGACAACATGAGGACAACATGAGGACAACATGAAGACAACATGAAGACAACATGAGGGCAACATGAAGACAACATGAGGACAACATGAGTGCAACATGAGGGCAACATGAAGACAACATGAGGAAAACATGAGGGCAACATGAAGACAACATGGGGACAACATGAGGACAACATAAAGACAACATGAAGACAACATGGGGACAACATGAGGACAACATGAAGTCCACATGAGGACAATATGAGGACAACGTGAGGACAACATGAGGGCAACATGAGGGCAACATGGGGACAACATGAGGGCAACATGAGGACAACATGGGGACAACATGACGAGGACAAAGTGCTTGTCTTACACCGTATGAGTGGAACCGGGTTTCGGTACTAATGGATTTGTTAAAAAAGAAAGAAAGGATTAAAAATGTCCATTTCCTAAAAAGCCATGTTGTGAGGACACCAGTCAGACCGGTTAGGGACACGCAGGTAGTAAATAAAAGAAGCTTCCTGCCACCTGGTGCACAGGGGGACGTCACTACACACTACACACACTGCACACACTACACACACTACACACACTACACACACCTTCACCGTCAGCTACACACACCACACACACTACACACACTACACACTACACACACTACACACACTACACACACCTTCACTGTCAGCTACACACACACTACACACACTACACACACTAC
>NC_048409.1:29365654-29367206 GCF_013103735.1 Etheostoma cragini
CGTCAGCTACACACACTAAACACACACTACACACACCTTCACCGTCAGCTACACACACTAAACACACACTACACACACACCTTCACCGTCAGCTACACACACTTTCACCGGTACACTACACACACCTTCACCGTCAGCTACACACTAGAGGATGGATACCCGACCCGAGCCCGACGGGACCCGACGGGACCCGACGGGACCCGACGGGCCGGGCAGGGTTCGAACAGATCTTTAGAGAGGATGCTCGGGTTCGGGTCGGGCTCGGTCACATCAGCGCGATAAGGCGATGAACATCTCAATACAGGTTAAGCAAGGTAGGCTATTTATTTTACTCAGATGTACTGACATGATCCCCCACATATGATGTTAATAAAAGCTTTCCACACAAACAAACATACATGTGTCATTAGTATGAGAAACAAAAGGGATTTTAACTGTGTCGGGCTCGGTTACTGCTCTTTCGGACGCGGGCACTCTACTACACACACCTCACAGCGAACCAGCAACTACCATATTAATATTAATATACAGTCTACGGCTCCTACTCATCATCAAAGTCCAAAACACAACCTCCTCCAGTCCAAAACAAGGAGAGCTCCGTGTATATTTAACACTCACAGTACCTGCATTGTGTGTATTAACATACAGGAAGCAATACTCTGCAAGTATTCACCTTTATCTTCATAATTCCAAATGTAAATAGTGAATCTAAAGAAGATAAAATGAGGCTTATAAATCAAGTTGTAGCCTGCTGATCTTTAGAAAAAGTCCTATGAGTGGACAGGACAGATGTGTCCATCAGCTGTTAAACACACCAGGAAACTACAGACAGACAGACGTCTGTAGCCTTTAGACACTGACATTTTATAATGAATTTACAGCGGCTTGAATAAGTTTACACACCCGGGCTAAAGTTCATGAAAAAGACGAATAAAAAAAAACAACATATTTTTTATTTCATTCACAAAGAAAATCGGTGTCCTTAAAGGTTGGATTTTTCTAAATTTTTTGAATTAAGGCATCAAGATGAATTTCTAAATTATTTTTATTTCTTTTTAATTAACTTTAGCCTGGGTGTGTAAACGTACGAAACCGCTGTATCTGATTGGTAATCAGACTAATCTTATAATCAGTTAACCTTTGTTCCCGTGGAAGCTGCAGGGTTCACACCAGACCTCCATACGTAGTATAAAGCCGGTTTACTGTTAGTTTAAAGCTTTAAGTCGTTAAATTAGCAGCTTCTTCTTTTTAATTGCCACTTCCCAGCTGAGGACTGTTGGTTTAACCAAATCACTCAAAGCTCGCATTTAGCATGAAGGGATGGAAACGAGCCGAGAGCAGGCGGATGTAGGAACTACTTTAACGATATCTTCATTTACTTCTGCTTCAGGAAGAAAGGCTGCTGGATATGTGGAAGAAGAACAGAAACCAGCTCGTTTACCTTTCATCGGCTCTTCTGTCGCTTCTCCCGGAGGTCTCGTGCAGATTCTCCCCGCGTTAAAGCACCCGCAGTCCGCGGTGGAGACCTGTTGTTCCTCCGGCTGTCTCCCCT
>NC_048409.1:29367216-29368103 GCF_013103735.1 Etheostoma cragini
CCCCCCCCCCCCCCCTCTGTCCTCTGCACCGCCCCCTCCCTCCTCCACCCCGGCCCCGCCCCGCCCCTCACCGAACACACCCCAGCATCAATACACTAAATGTAAGATTAACCTACTTTTTTCTTTTTCTTTTTTTTAACCCTCATGTCTTCGGGTCAAATCTGACCCGTTTTAAAAGTTCTTTTTAATATCCGAAATAAAGGAAAGTCGAAATACGGGTGAAAAAGTGTTTGGAAAAAGCAAAAGAAATCGATGAAAAAAACATCAAAAAATACAAAAACTTCATACAAAAACTTTGTAAAAAACGACAAAAACGTTGAGATGAGTAATAAAAAAATTAATGGTCCCAGGGAAGACACCACAAGGGTTAAAGATATTTTTTGGGACATTTTCAGCCTTTGTTCGTGACAGGACAGCCGAGGACATGAAAGACGGGGACCGACATGCAGCACAGAGCCGCAGGTGGGAATCGAACCCGCGGCTGCTGCGTCCACACGTGCACGCCCGCCCCACCAACTGAGCCATCCAGGTGCTCTTAACCTACGCTTATAACGTTAAAATCACACGTTAATCACAAAACCACACAATGTTTCCCGCCGTGCGCTACATTAAAATCAATGCGACACACCTACAAACAGCGTGGAGGTTATCGATATGATCGATATGATCGATGTGATCGATGTGATAAGATCGGTAAGATCGATGCATGTAACTTGTCACGCCCTACACTGTTGACATGACCAGCTGTATTTCGATGTCTTTGCGGGAACACCGCCTGCACCGGCCGTTTTTACCGGCTCGCTCTCGGGTCTGACCATAGACCGTATATATATTGATGGACAGAGCATCCGGTTCGGAAAAGTGCAACCACTGCGGAAGTAACTTAA
>NC_048409.1:29368203-29368969 GCF_013103735.1 Etheostoma cragini
CGACTCATTTCTGATCTCCACAAACCAATGGGTGACGTCACTCATGCTCTGTCCATTTATATTAACGGTCTATGGGTCTGACTGAACTCTCCGCCAAGCTTGCGCAGTGATCATCTGCGCATCTGGGTCACGGGTTGCCAGGTTGAGGTGACCGTCCCTCCCCAATGTAAGTCGGGTGCAGATTTGAGTCGTGCAATTGACTAATTCTACAAAGAGAAATTTCATATCCAGTAAGCAAATGATGCTAAATATCCGCCAGCTGTTACTCACTTCAGAATTGAATTTTCAGAACTTTTTTTGAGTCTATCCAAATTATTAATAATGAGAAATTGATCTTTATAGCAGATCTCCTGCAAGACCCTTTTAAGGAATTAAGATCATGTATCCTATCCCATTTCATCTTGTCAATGGGTTGTAGTTCATGTATTTTATATTGTTCTCTTTCCTTTAATTTTACTTTATTTTATTTATTTTCAGCTGTTTATTTTCTAAATGACATCCTTAAATTATACTGTATGTATGTATATATATATATGTTTATATATACATATATATATGTAGAGAGAGAGAGAGAGAGAGAGAGAGAGAGAGAGAAACAGGCATAAATTTACATAAAAACATAAGAAAGAGAAGAAAGAACTGGCACCAAACACCTCTTCAATGTCAATTTATTCAGTTTTGGATACAAATCAAGACCTTCTTCAAAAATTCTAAATTGACACTAAACATTTAAATATAGAAATCTGTAACGTGGGGGGGGGGGGGG
>NC_048409.1:29369040-29369485 GCF_013103735.1 Etheostoma cragini
CCCCCCCCCCCCCAAAAAAAAAAAAAAAATTTAGAAGAGGTAGGTTGGTCCCCTTAAAAATATCTGATTGGTCTCTGGGAGATTAAGTCTACGAGGTCGCTGGTTTTTGTTAATATATCAAACACCAAATGTCCTTCATGTTATTGTTGTTGTTGTTGTTGTTTATAGTAATTTAACTCGTACTTCAGTAAAAGTTCATCAAAGTAACAGTACTTTTGCTTGAGTAGAATATTTGTTGTATTCTTTTCCCCTCTGGTTCTTAGCAAAATAGATTTAAAGTACTTAAAGTAACAGTGTGTATTGTGCAGTAAAATGTTGAAATTGTGTGTTTTTTGTGATAATCTTCGTGTATTTGGAGATTATTGGACCCGAAGTTCTAAGCTGCCGGAACCTTTTCAGAGTTTTCTTTTTTTAATGCAGGAAATCAAGTTTTTAGACTCTTTCA
>NC_048409.1:29369585-29373131 GCF_013103735.1 Etheostoma cragini
ATATATATATATATATATATATATATATATATATATATATATATATGATAAATAAATGATTTAAGCGATTTCTCAGAGAACTTATGCTGTAAATTGCATAAGCAAGAAGCAACCGTCAAAGATTTTGTTATATAAAGCACCAGGTTACTGTTTACATGAAGAACTAACCCCCAAAAATGTTGTTTAAAGTGCTTTTGACTCGCACATCCATGGTGAAAAGGCAGATATTATAAGACTGATTTCTGTATATTATTAATCGATAACAGATCCCTCACACAAAGATTGATTTTTAAATCGGGAATCGAGGATTTCAACCCAGCTTTGTAGGGAATTAACTCCGTTGTTTCCTCTCCATATAAGCACAGGAAGATTATATATATATATATATATATATATGATATTTGAGAGATAAAACTGGTTGTTTCTGCCATGTGGGTTTATCCAGTCCGACACCTGGTGGCAGTATACAACAATCTCCAAACTGAGACAGACGCTGGCACAATCCTGAGGACTAAAGACACACACACACACACACACACACACACCCACACACACACACACACACTTAACTGATCTCCGGTGCTAAGTGAGTGTGTGTGTGTGTGCAGCCACAGGGGCTCAGGTAGGTATACGGCCGTATTTTGTATTAACATGTACAATATGTATACATTTTTTATATAGTTTTTTATTAATAGTGTGTTTGATGTTTTATATAAAGCAATTTGATACAAATACAAACAACAAACAGGTCCGTGGTCGTGTGGCGTGCCGTTGTTTACCTTTGTAATTTGGGATTTCCCTGGGGTCTCCGCGGTAAACGTCACGACGCTTTGAACTCTGGGTAATTCCCTGCATCGATGCAGACTCACGGAGAGGGCTCGGTAAGCGTGCACTCACAACCCTCCCACCCTTAGAAATTCGACACTGGGACAACCCCTAATCCCTTAGGAATTTCGTGAGAACGCACACCAAAGCCTGCGAGTCCGGACTCTGGGATTGGGGTCGTTGTTTCTTTTTAAGAAAGATAAATAAATACATTTTTCATAGCCAAGACTGAACAACTTCTGGGTAAAGCAGGTACACTTGTTGTTGTTGTGCTCCCTGTGTTGTAGTCATCTTTACACTTGTTACTTATGTATTTGACATTGACCTTGTTCAGCCCTTTGGTCAACTGTTGTTGTTGTCTTTTTTAAATGTGCTATAGAAATCAAATTGACATTGACTTGTTAGAGGAATATTTTTGCCATTTTCCTGCAGCTCATTCAGGTAAAAAAAATCCTGAGAAAATCGTATTGTCTATTTAAAAATCCTGCATGCATTGACAGGGCTATGGCTGAAAACATACAGAGAACATCAAATAGTTATGTTGGGAAATATTAAAGAAACAGACGCAAGATTACATATTTCATCAATAAGCTTCATCAGAGCTTTTTTTTTTGGGGGGGGGGGGGGGGGGGGGGCGTAGACCAAGAACATCCTGTTTTCCTTCAGCTTCTGTCCCTACACTGCCTCCTTCTGGTCAGATGCTAACATTACAACACATGGCTGTGTTGATGAGTAATGGTTGGTTGTACTGTGACAACATGTCACAGTACAAAAAATCACTGTAACAGCCGATTTATAACTTCTTATCAGTCTTGAATAACAAAAACAAGCATCGAATAAACTCAGGTTTAAATGTTTTTTATCTTCAGATATTGTAATAAAGTCAGTACTGTACCACAGCACGCGAGTATAGTATATATATTGAGATTTGTACGTGTATTTGGTACCCGTGAATAGACTATTTCACAGTTTCGCGACTTCCTATTGCCGTGTATGTAAATGACGTTAACTGACAGGAAGTAAACAAGGCTCCAAGCTGTTGCCTAGCAATGGAATTTACTTTAAAAAGCTCTAGCTATAGTATTAGCTAGATATGTTGAAATGTGTAGTCAACGTGTTAACACATTAACTACTGACAAAAAACGTATTAATACAAAATAATTTAAATTAACATTGCGTTTTAGGGCTTTGCCCACGTGGTCCGCTTGAGCCAATCAGCGGCTTTCTTCTTGTGTCTTTGTTGAGCTCGTGCCTGCCTCTCTCCCCCTTGCTGCTCGTGCCTAGCCCTGCGACTCATTCCGCCATCTCTGCGAGCTTCACGGCGCTGGACAGCCGCTACGTTACGTTACGTTACGTTACACCGCCGAACCCGGGATTTAAAGCGAATATCGGTAACGATACGTGAGTTTTGACGTCGATGTAAAACGCGCGTTTAAAAAAGCAGCTTGTTGTATGCGCGCGCCGCTCCGCCGAGTTGTTTCAACGGTAGCGTCTCGCGACTAGCCGTTGGTCGAGCTAGAGGGCGAAACGTCGGCTTTCTCCGACGCTAACGTTACGCTCTTTAATTCGCACTGTAGCCTCTGACAATTACGTGCTTTTCTACACGTAACCACGCGTGTAGTCTGTTATTTAACATTTGGGGCGATTGGCGGCGTGAAAAAGCTGAAAATGTGGAAAATAATTACCAGAAAAAATGGCGTTGTTCTCTCCCTCTCCTCCTTCCTCCGCCGTCCTCCCGAAAGTTCGGAGTGTCGAGAACAACGCAACTGCGCAGACTCCGATTTTTTTTTTCCCTCCCTTGAACGCGCAACATTTTCAGCCCGCTGCGCGCCCCCAGCTGCCCCACATACAACGTGCACTAATCACTCCCACTTACAAACAAATCACACGCAAAACTCAACAAATTGTGCGCAATTTACTTATATTTTCAGTATTCAGAGAAAAACTGATGGGTAAAACCTTCTCACGGTGCTGACTAACCCCCAAAACACCCCCCCCCAGTTTACACCTAAATAATTACTCCACAGCCATATTTGCATTTTTGCATATTCTTTTAATCATAACGTTCATATTTCAGCATTTCAATACAACACATCCATATGCATTGATAGCCATGTTGTCTCAGTAATCCTAAACCTGCTGGGTGACCTTTTTAGGTCAAAGGTCATCCTTGTACTAATTCAGTACTGCTAACCCATTAAACTCCAACCATAGCATCTCTATTCCCAGTTTACCCCACAAAGTAGGTCAAACCCTCACTGTTAGCGGCTAAAATATTGAGAAACCAAAACAATTACATAGCCTAATTATCTCTTATTGGAGGAAAAAAAGATCACGCGCACACGAGTTGCATTTCATTTCCAAGAAATGTTGTTTTTAAATGGTGACCTCAGATTCAGACCATGACATGTATCAGATTAGAAAAGCAAAACAACAACTCCATTTGTCCTGTGTTTCTCTCCACCATTTTATATGAACGTGAAGAAGAAGGAAGATGGGGGGAGAGAGAGAAAGAGAGACAGAGAGAGCGTGCGGGAGAGGCCATGGAAGAGAGACCCGGTTCCGTGGTTGTCCACTTGGTGGCGCCAGAGTTCTTCTTCTGGGAACAAATACGTGTTTTTCCTTCTTCTGGGTCGTACCCGGATGCGCCTGCAGAGGGCGCCTCCGTGCACGTGTTTCACCCTCTATACAGACTGGAGGGGGAGGGGGGGGGGGGGGGGG
>NC_048409.1:29373231-29375513 GCF_013103735.1 Etheostoma cragini
AATGGGCCGAGGCGAGCCGAGGCGGGCCGAGGCGAGCCGAGGCAAGCTGTTACCAGCAGTGGAAAAACGCCATAAGTCCAACCCTTTAGGACCATGCACCCGGAACACGGACCCTTGTTTCCCCGGTCAAACTATCAAAAGTGGATTTCGATATATCCATTGACTGTTAATATTAGGGGACAAACCATCCAGTTTGGCGAAGTGCTGCAAATGCGGAAGTGCCTTAAACCTGCTTTCAAAACCATTTGAATCTTTCACCCAAATTAAAGTTGCATTCATCTTTTTTTCAGCACAAAACTACGTCCGTTGCTGCGTCCAGAGACAGCGCGGCGTTGCTTCACACTGTTTTGGCAACAGGGAGAAATTCTGAGAGTTGTTTTGATTTTTTTTTTTTTTTTTTTCTGTCAGCCGTGAGTCAGAAGCTGAGAAAACATAAAAAAGGAAATAAAAGGGAATATGGTCTGAGTCACACTCAAATCAGCTGTGAGTCACTCTGTTTGTGGGGGCGTCCTCCGTGGAAACAAAGAACAGGAACACCCTTTCTGATGTCTGTGTGTGTGTGTGTGTGTGTGTGTCTGTGTGTGTGTGTGTGTGTGTGTGTGTGTTTGTGTTAACAGGACATGGAGGTGAGCCCCAATGAGCTGATGACCATCCTCAATAAAATCATCGGCAAACGTGAGTTTAGCTTTACTTTCATTTTTTGTACTTCTGTACACAGAGAAGGAAGAAGAAAAACTCGGACTTGGACTGTTTTCTCACAGCACACACTAGTTAATGTCCTGATATCATCATCATCATCATCATCATCATCATCATCCTCATCATCATCATCATCATCTGGCCTAATCCCCCCCTGTATCTGAAGATCTCTGTTGCCCTGTCTATTTCTTACTGATGTATTTAGTATTTGTCTGTTCCAGGGGGAGACCTGAAGACGGACGGTTTCAGCATCGAGTCCTGCAGGAGCATGGTCGCTGTCATGGACGTATCCTTTCAAAAACATGGTACCAACACCGCGCAGTACTCGTGATACTCAGTACAATTGTATGTCAGTAGTAGTAGTAGTAGTAGTAGCTGATATGATGAAGACTGGGGGGGAAGGGGGGGGGGGGGGGGGGGGGGGGGGGGGGGGGGGGGGGGGGGGGGGGCGGAGGGTCGCATTCGTTCCCACTGAAGCGAGATTTAAGGTCCTGCAGAGGCCGCGCGGAGGGAGGTGAGAACGGATGAGCGACATTCACTTAACTTTACAATATATTAAAATCAGACAGGAAGAATAAGGACCATCTATAGTGTCTAGTTTGACCTTTGACCCTAACCCCTCAGAGTGACAGCACCGGTAAACTGGGCTTCGACGAGTTCAAGTACATGTGGAACAACATCAAGAGATGGCAGGTCAGTTCCCTTCGGGGTCGAGGGTTCAATTCCTCAAGTCAGTCGGTGGATGAAAAGAACTCCAGAAAGCAGCTGCTGAATGCACCGTGTGTTGTTGTGTTATTGTTGTGTTATTGTGGTGTGATTGTGGTGTGATTGTTGTGTGATTGTGGTGTTATTATTGTGGTGTTATTGTTGTGTTATTGCGGTGTTATTGTGGTGTTATTGTTGTGTTATTGTTGTGTTATTGTGGTGTGATTGTGGTGTGATTGTGGTGTGATTGTTGTGTGATTGTGGTGTTATTGTTGTGTGATTGTGGTGTTATTGTTGTGTTATTGTGGTGTGGTTGTTGTGTTATTGTGGTGTTATTGTTGTGTGATTGTGGTGTGATTGTTGTGTGATTGTGGTGTTATTGTTGTGTGATTGTGGTGTGATTGTTGTGTGATTGTGGTGTTATTGTGGTGTTATTGTTGTGTTATTGTCGTGTTATTATTGTTTTATTGTTGTGTTATTGTTGTGGTATTGTTGTGGTATTGTTGTGGTATTGTTGTGTTGTTGCGGTGTTATTGTTGTGTTATTGTTGTGGTATTGTTGTGTTATTGCGGTGTTATTGTTGTGTTATTGTTGTGGTATTGTTGTGTTATTGCAGTGTTATTGTTGTGGTATTGTCGTGTTATTGTTGTGTTATTGTTGTGGTATTGCGGTGTTATTGCGGTGTTATTGTTGTGTTATTGTTGTGGTATTGTTGTGTTATTGTTGTGTTATTGTCTCCAGGCTGTGTACATGAAGTTTGACGCCGATAGGTCCGGTACGATCTGCGCTGACGAACTGCCAAAAGCCTTCCATAATGCAGGTGAGGAACAATCGGTGTGTGTGTGTGTGTGTGTGTGTGTGTGTGTGTGTGTGTGTGT
>NC_048409.1:29375613-29378180 GCF_013103735.1 Etheostoma cragini
GACTCCGATTGGATAGAAAACAAAACACCAGTGTGGTTATATTGTGTTTTTAGTCAGGGTTGAATAAAGGACATAACAGAGTAACGTGCAGTATGTTTTCATGCAAGTAGTGATTTTCTAATCTGAAGGAGTGTCATGATTTTTTAGTTTTTCTACTTGTGCATACTTCACATTTCAACCCGACTACTTCTGTGCATGCTGTGACTTTTCTACACACTCTTTAATCTGTGGTATGACACATGTATCCGCACCCCGTTTCAGGAGTTTCTTGTTTTTTGTGAATGAAAAAACAAGAAGTGTGAAGTGAGTACAGGTGTATCGCTCTTCTGAAGCGTTGACCTGATTCGGCTGCTCAGCAGGTTTTAAAAGAATGGCGTTTTCACCTGATCCTAACATCGCTCACCACACCTGTCGCTCACCACACCTGTCTGTCTGCTGCATTCAACGCCCCCCCCCCCCCCCCCCCCCCCCCCCCCCCCCCCCCCCCCCCCCCCCCCCCCCCCCCCCCCCCGCCCTCCTCTGTCCCGCCCTGTCTCTGGTTTCTTCTCTTTGTCCGGGTCGCAGTCACGCCCCCGCAGGTTTCTGTGGCTCCTGTACCGGTCTTAATTCACAACCGGTTCTTGAATCTTTAGAGGTGAATCTGAAACAAAGGCAGAAAATGTTACATTTTACCACGTTTACAAAGTCCTTTGAACGTCACGTCAGTCAATTTTCTCTTACAACGACTGCGATTGCTGGGGAAAGTCCAAATGAAGCATTAAGGCTTGTGAACTTAGCCTAACTTTGTATTTATTTAAAAAAAAATAGTATTTAAAAAAAAATCATCATTCAGTCATTCACATATCTTTTTTCAGTCCACTAAAAAAAAGAGAGAGAGTGGAAGAAATGAAGAGGAGAGAGAGTGAGAGAGAGAAAAAGAGAGACAAAGAAGGAGGGAGAGAGACAGCATGCAAAAGAGCAAGAGAAACAGAGAAAGAGACGGAGAGAGAGGGATAGGAAGTGAGGGAAAACAGAAAGGTAGAGAGAGACAGAGAGAGAGAGAGAGCGAGAGAGAGAGAGAGCTCTATCTCTGCATTCTTGCCATTGTCTGACAGGGCGGTGCTCAAAACTGAGAGGCGTTGTACTGTGTGTGTTTATACTGTGTGTGTTTGTACTGTGTGTATGTGTGTGTGTGTGTGTGTGTGAGAGAGTGTGTGTGTGTGTGTGTGTGTGTGTGTGTGTGTGTGTGTGTGTGTCTGAGGTTTCCTCTGACTCATCAGAGGGGTGTGTGCGCACCAGTTAGACCAGATCTCAGCCGACTGGTCCGTGTGCTTGGCAGCAGCAGTACTGAGGCTGATGATGAAGAGGATGAAGAGGATGAAGAGGGTTGTAGTAAAACGCGTCTCCTCGGGATCAGGCGGAGTCCGCTGTAGAGACCTTTCTGGAAACTTCCTGTTAAACTTGAAATATTGAAATATTGAAGCTGAGTTTTGACGAACCGTAACATTAGGGAGGAAAGTTGACCACTTCAGTTTTGTCTAGTTCTAGTTATTTCAACTGTGATCCAAGCCACTGGGCTACGTTAAGGGCCCTATGTTAGATAGATAGATGGATGGATGGATAGATGGATAGATGGATAGATGTTTATTTATTGATCCCTAAAAAATGGGAAATTACCAACGCCTTTGTCAATTTCCCGTCCAGCACCAACGTTGTTAAAAAAGCAAATGCGGCCATCTTTTTCCTGGTCTTACAGGGAGGTGTGTTCAGGTGCATTCTGGGCGTGCTGGTCTTACAGGGAGGTGTGTTCAGGTGCATTCTGGGCGTGCTGGTCTCACAGGGAGGTGTGTTCAGGTGCATTCTGGGCGTGCTGGTCTTACAGGGAGGTGTGTTCAGGTGCATTCTGGGAGTATTGCTATCTTGACGAAGTCAGTCAGTGAAAAGTCAATAACAGCATTTCATTGTTTTTTTAACAGTGACTGCTCCTAGGCTCATGCACATTGTGTGCACACTATGTTTGTTACACACACCCAGGAACGTGCTGCAGCACACACACATGCAAAAGAAGACATATAAGAATATCACAACAGCAACGTGCCAAGGTACAAACACGCCTGGCTGTTAAAGGGAATGGGAGAGGACCTCTGATTGGCTGTTAAAGGGAATGGGAGAGGACCTCTGATTGGCTGTTAAAGGGAATGGGAGAGGACCTCTGATTGGCTGTTAAAGGGAATGGGAGAGGACCTCTGATTGGCTGTTAAAGGGAATGGGAGAGGACCTCTGATTGGCTGTTAAAGGGAATGGGAGAGGACCTCTGATTGGCTGTTAAAGGGAATGGGAGAGGACCTCTGATTGGCTGTTAAAGGGAATGGGAGTGGACCTCTGATTGGCTGTTAAAGGGAATGGGAGAGGACCTCTGATTGGTTGATTGCACGTTATGCCCAGAACACACCTCTGATTAATGAAGACACTAATGGCGGTTTTCCACTGCGTGGTATCTACTCGACTCACCTCGGGTCTACTCGCTTTTTTTGGTTTTCCATTACGAAAAAAAGTCCCTGGGACCTGCTACCAGGTACTTTTTTTAG
>NC_048409.1:29378280-29382424 GCF_013103735.1 Etheostoma cragini
CGTCTTCAGGTCTCTTGACCTTATACGAGTCTTTCAGCTCTCAGATGTGCAGTTTCCTCTCTTATCTTTAATCCCCTCATCAGGTTTCGGGTGGTTTCTTCGTTCGCTAACAGGAAGCTGCCATTTCAAGTGATGTTTCATAATGTTTCATCAATAACTGCTCATCCTCCTCAGATAATTTCAGGTAATGCAGTACCAGTTACTTACTAGAACTGGACTGTGGACAGGTGTTGTACCTCAAAGGGATTGATGTCTGCGGGAGAGCCCTGTGCCCTCGATTATAACCAATCCAGTCCTTCTTACCACTTGTTAAATCGTGATTTCAGCGTCTGCTGTGTCACTGAAATGTTAGTCATTCCTCAAAATGGCTTGATTTCATTCATGAGGCTTTTATCTGACAGATTATAGCCCACACACAAGTTTTCACCTGTAGAAATATTGTTTTTAAAGACGCAATACAAGCCATAAACCTTTGCAAAAAGTGATCGCACCTTGTTTTTGGAAGGCTTTAACCCGGTTCTAAAACGCTATATACAAAAGTAAAGAAATAATCTGTGCAGTAAATCACAATGCTCTTGCTTTTACAATGTTTTACAGTTTCTTGTGTTTTCCTCTTAACTTCTTCTTAGTCATGAGCTCTGCTCCCGGGCTTGTGATTTAGGAGCCAAACATCCTCCCCGACCTCCCCCCTAAACAGAAATTAGGAATTATTGAGACTAAAATTAAAGGAATGGATGTTGATGAATAATCACAGACTGGAATATATGTCAACTTTTACTCAATACTATTTCAAAAACATTTGCTTTAAAATTGAATACGACACCCCAAAATTACCCATCAAAATCACCTCAAAGAGCGTTGTGTGGAATCAATCATGTAATTTGGGGGAATTAAAAAAAAAACAGTGATATAGGAAAACGGGTCAAATTGACCCAAGGACAACATGAGGGTTAAATTATGGAAATAAATGCCCCGGTGTAGCAATTAAAACAACCTTTCCCAATATAAAGGAATATTTTTTAACATTTAAAAATGACAAAAACAAATTTTGTTACCTGAGCAGGTTATCTCTATGTCGTTAGAGGAGTGTGTCAGTTCTGTAAAACATTTCAAGAGTGAAGGTGTACAACAGTCAGATGTGATTTCCCCAGATTCTCTTGGTATCTGAATGAAAGAGCCAAGCCACAGCCCAGTTCTCCACACACCAGGCCCGCTAATCTCCGGATCCAGTTCCCATCGTCCACTGGTTTCCATTCGTCCCGGTGTTTCATCTCCAGTGTGTCATCACATCGGCTGGCTCCTCCAACCAGCCTGACCACACCAGGTTCTGGACACAGGATCAGAGAGGCTCCAAAATCAGGGTAGCAGCTGTCGCCTTGGTCCCGCTCCACGTTCTGTGATGCCATGTTCTACTGCTACTCTGCAGTGCCCTGCTACGTCCTGCTGTGCCTTGTAATGCCGCACAGCGTCCTGCTATGCCATGAACTACTACAAAGAACTCCTACAAACTACTAATTTTTTCTATTTTTGTTTTTGCCACTCTTCATTCTAACCCCAACCGGTCGTCAGACACCACCTACCAAGAGCCTGGGTCTGGGCCTGGTTCTAGGTCTGGGTCTGGGTCTGACCGAGGTTTCTGCCCAAAATGAAGTTTTTCCTCGCCACTGTCGCATTGTTGCTTGCTCTGGAGGAGACTACTAGAACTGTTGGGTTCTTGTAAATTCTGGAGTGTGGTCTAGACCTGCTCTATCTGTAAAGAGTCTCCAGATAACTCTTGTTATGATTTGATACTATAAATAAAATTGAATTGAATTGAATTGAATTGAAACAGGACAGCAGCTTCGGTAACATTTCATACTTGATATCTATACATCTATATATATATATATATATATATATATATATATAGATGTATAGATATAGCCGGCATACAGTCACCTATCTGCGGCTAAACAACTGCCGTTGTTAGCCGGCGTCCCTGAGCTCTGTAAGAGCTAAATACAACCAGCAGCTGCCACTCGTACTTTATCTTTCCATCACATAGTTTTTTTTTTGACACAGACATGTGTAAATCTTACATTTGAGAGCTGTTGCTGCCATTAGAGTCATGTTGGAGCTGGAGCTCGTGCCAGGCGTCCATCAACATGGAAATGCAACGACTAGTGCTGAATGCAAGTTTATTGCTACAAACTGATTTGGTGTCTAGCGTGTTGCTTTATTGATAATTCTGCGTGCATAATGTATGATGCATTTTGAAATTATTGACCAGAAACATCATTATATGCAGTGTTGCCTAAATGTTTTTTTTTTTTTTTGGTATCATTATTGGGCGGGGTAGAAATGGTTTTGGGTGTTTACGCTTCAGGAATCTAGCGAGCGTTTGGACCCAGAGGCTGTGTGGGGGGGTGGGGGTGGGGGTGTGGTGCAGGGTTTACGATGCATTGAGAAAAAACTTGTTTTAGCTCTTTTGGTTCAGCTGGTTTTTTGGACTCCGTCTAAAGACAAAGTGGCCTACTTGGGACTTTTCCGTGTAGTAGGAGGGTCACCTGACATGTAACGCCAGCCAGGGAGGAAATACTTCACAGTATGCATTGTGTGTAATGGTAAACGGAAAGGATGAAAAACAGTGGTTGATATTTTCTAAATATTACAAACATTGGGGGGGGGGACCATTTCAGGAACTACCTCATGAAGCTCATTGAGAGAACACCAAGGGTTTGCAGCGCTATCAAAAAAGCAAAAGGGGGGGGGGGGGTACTTTGGAGAAACTAGAATATAAGACATGTTTTCAGTTATTTCACACGTTTTTGTTAAGTCCATAATTCCATATGTATTTATTCATAGTTCTGATGCTCCACTGGTAATCTACAATGTAAATAGTCATGAAAATAAAGGAAACTCATTGGACGAGGTGTGCTCAAACTTTTGGCCTGTACTGTACACATAGTTGTTGAATTGTTTTATAACATGATTGACAGTTGTGTGATATTATATCCAAACACCACAAAACGATTTCCTTTTGAGATCAGTTCGCCGAGGCTGCCCTATTTCTCCATTCTTGTTCCTGCTGGTGGTGAATTATTGTCATTACATATTCAACATAATCCTATTTTTAAAGGTTTGTCTATTTTTGGTAAGGAAATTAGAGTAACTCAACTAGCGGATCATACAGCTCTCTCTTTTTGTGCAACAAACATCAGATTAAATATTCTACATCCGTAATTGTCCAATTTTTAGCTGCTTCGAGTTCGACACTTAACAAATCTAAATGTGAAATTTTATATCTGTATCAGACTGAAGAGGAAAAAATGTTAATGTACCTGTTAAAAATTCTTTTTTAGGTATTCTTATTTGCAAGGACTACATGGAAAAATAGCAACCATTTCCTTTCTTCGCTGCAGCCAGTAGAGGGCAGTAGACTCAGGGTTAAACTTAAATTAGTCCTTTTGGGATGAATCCCGCAAGGAAATGGAAATTTCCTGCATCTGTTTTTGCAAGAACAGAAAAGTGGCAGTGTAAAGATAACAAAAATAATAATATTAATAATAAGAACAATAAGAACCTTTGTCAATAAAAAGACATTAACCATAAATTATCAGTAGAAAGGGTCAGTGTTGAGTCAAGTGTTAAAGTGACCAGGTATTAATGTAAGTCCAGATGTGTGTGTGTGTGTGTGTGTATGTATGGATGGATATATAAATATATAACATGGAAAATATAACCTTTAGAGATGGTAAGTAAGGTTCAAATGCTAATGTATGCAATACTAAGAATCCGAACAGGTTTTCTGAAGTATTCGAGTATTAAGAATTGAGGATTTTCCATCTGAAATCGTGTTTTAGATTGAAAAGTTGGAGTTTTCCCACTGACCCCTGAATGCAGCATGAACTGTGTTTTTGTGTGTGTACGCTTCAGGAATCTGGCTAGCGTTAAGACCCAGAATGGAGGGGTGTGTGTGTGTTTGTGTGTGTGTGTGTGTGTGTGTGTGTGTGGTCTAGGTATAGCTACATTTGTGAGGACCAAAAACTGTGAATACAGTATACTTATGGGGACCTGACTGCTTTGGGGGGACAAAATGCTGGTCCCCTTAACGTTAAAGGGCTTTTAGAGGACTAAGACTTGGTTTTAGGAGTAGGGTTAGAGT